>NC_081760.1:13299427-13427460 GCF_963082965.1 Carassius carassius
AACAATATTATTATATTTCTTGTTCTGGACAAAAGAATACAATAATAATGCTGATATCTCTTTTCTTAGTCTGACAGGATTGACACCGTACACCTTACAGTTGGACCGCTCATCAGGGAGGCTGTGAAGGCGACAGATTTTCAACACATATCTCTATTAAATTTATCTCAATGTTGGATGAGATGCTAAAACTTGGATTGCGTTTCCAAATGTAGGGAGGTTAGGAAGAACAAGGGAGAGGATGATTACAATCAAATTCATAAGGATGATTCGTCGTCTTTGACACACGATTGTGTATTTAATTCACTTAGAATTGATTGATGGTTCTTACATGTCCTACAAATGTAAAAAGAGAAGAGGAAAGTAAAGGAGAGAAAGGACGGAGATGGTAAGTCTCAGTAGCAGTTATCTCAACTACAAGGAGAGCGTTGTTTTAGTTGCTGCACAACTAATCAAACAAAATAAACTTTAAGAGAAAGAGAGTTGTCTTTCTAATTTATTTGAACTTGTAGTGAGGGATAACAATGTCTCCTTTTAGGGCTCAGGTGTGTCGTTCCCAAGCTAGGATACACTAAGTAAAGAAATGGTAAGAAAAAGTCAAATTAAAAAAAATAATAATAAGTGGGCAAAATATGCAAAAATTAAATTAAATAGAGGAAATCAATAAGTAAAACACTAGTGGTTAAGTGTATAACCAAAACAGTAAGAGGGGTTAAACGCAATCAAATAAGTAAAGGTCGGAATAGCTTATATTCAGATGGGTAATAAACAGATTAGGTAGAATAAGTTTACTTAAACTTTAAAAGTTCAAGGCTTATTTATTCCTAAAATAATTAGGCCCAAAAGAGAATACTAGAAGTAAAGATCATATGAAATGATCTGAGAGGGAAATTTTAATTATTCAAAATAAATTTAATGTTTCAATTAAATTTCAATTTGACAATTGATAATTGTGAGTCAGTATTTCCCTTTTCTAGTAAAATGACAATAAGTGGTATAGTGAGAAAAGAGCAATAAAAGAGAAAGAGACTAACAAGTGTTAGTTAAGATGTTTAAAGGGTTAAATCACGTCAGCGTTGCCCAAACACACACTATCCATCCACTGGATGGTAATGCTAACTGCTAACCTTTGAGGCTAGTGGCTTTAGAATAGACTTCAATGTAAATGCAACAGCTTCGTTAGCTTAGCAACACCGTGGAGTTTGTTTACACTAGTGTCGATGCGCTGCGGGTTCGCAGTGCAAAGTTGCTCCGGAAGTACGTTAAGGCTTCCGTGTCACGGTCATCACTGTGGCAACCAAAACACACTCGAGTAAATTAACGTTAGCACATGAATCGTTGCATTGGACATACAGTTAACATGTAACATGAAATGTCGGCTCATTTCAACACTGTACACATAACAACACCGCTTTTAGTTGGTTTTGCGATGTGGCACTTAAACTCTCAGTTCGTATAGAGTTAAATTTATCTTATTTCAAATAGCAGCTCCCTGCTGTAGTTAAGGGAACACAGTGATGGCGATCTGAATCTCTGTGCCAGTTTTTCTGGACACATACACACAAGGTTTCCTTCGCTATTGGTACAGAGTTAAAATTTACTTGATCAAGCTTTAAAACACTCCCATTCAAATTACTCTCGGACACACGCAGTGTTACGCGAGATTGCATTCACTTTGTGAATGGACACAGACAGGCAAACATTATTCTCTAATGTTTAACGTTAACTTAGGGGAGTCAAATATCAAATTTGATTCGGCAGTGGAACACGCACTGGTAATCAAACTATGAATACTGAGGCTTTGATACATAGATTGAGGAACACGCTCAAAACTATTTTTTATTCACCGATTTATTTCCCTTTGAATCACAGCAGTGTAGCTCCGTTCAGCGAACGGTGACTGAGATAGCTTTTGAGAGGCACTGGAACACGCAGTGAAATCAAATCAAGCTATAAGCAAGGCATTACAAAAATGAGGAACACGCTCAATTTCTACCTTATTGTACGATCTCAGATGTTTACTTTTAAGTTCACTTACTGCTGTTAACAATGGAGAGGTGGACTTGAGTTACAGTACCATCTGCTTTCATTCATTCAAGCGGGCGCTCGCTGCTTACGTCACGGGTCACACACACACACACACACACACACACACACACACGTCTCGCTTGCTTCTCATCTTTCATCCGCAGAAAAATAAAAGATAAAATAACTTGGTTTATCCTCACAATTTAGATTAAACTGCCCACATTCTCCACCATAAATATGTAAAGGAAACAGATCAATTTAGCTCAAAGGGAATCATTTAAGATTTTAAAGGGAATTTGAACAGAATCACTGTTTCACGGCTCATCACTGAGATGCCCTGCGATTCAGTGAACGAGCCGTTTAACATCAAATCTGCGCTGGATATTAATATCCAAAGTATAGTGAAAACACTATCAATTAGCACAGTAACAAGATCGGCAGTTTAAGACATTAACTTGTAAGCACAAAACACAAGATACTTCTCTTTTCAATATGAATAAGGCTTTATTAGATAAATCTAAGACATATAAACTAATCTAACACAGAAACGCACGCACTCACACATTCACACAAGTTGCAGGGAGATCGAAAGTTAGGGAAAGATGAGTTTAAGAGAATGGAAATATGGAATCCCAAGTTTACAGCAATACGTTAAATTGCATAAACATGAACAACCATCAATCACTTAATTAACCCTCGCATTTAGTTCCTCAATGAGGTTTAAATTATATTAGATACACCAGCACAAATGTCTGAAGGTACATTGCCTGTGTAAAGTTGTCGCTGATTGGCTGGAAGTTCAGTAGTCGTTGAAGTGACGTCTTGAGAAGGCCGTGGTTGGACGTTGGCTGAAGATGGAGTTGTGTGGCTGGTTGAAGTTGAACGGGCACCCGAGGTCAGGCGTCGGAGATTCGACGTTACAAAACTTAACTCAGAACACAAACTCTCAAACGGAAAAGAAAAGAAATAAAGTTTGACGAGACTATGTGGTGTTTCTCCTCATCGTGGCTAAGTAGCAGCAGGCGTGCAGGCTGAACCACGCTGGAACCGCGCTCAAAGAACAATGATGACAAACAGCATGGCTAAAAGCTAAAGCTAAGAAGCAAAGCTAAAAGCAAACTAAAAGCAGACATGACTAATAGCAGAAGCAAAGCTGACAACTAAAAGCCAGATTTTATGGTGTCCTGGGTATTTAAACTGGCCTGTTGGCCACACCTCAAATGTTGTCTTGACCAATCAGATATTGTCTTAGCTCAGGGGCATCATAAATCATATGTTTATCTTACCAAGCATGTGGTCCGAATTTTCCCGCTCTTGTAGGGTATAATTTTGGACATGATTCCTTTAACACGAATATGATACATTTGATAAATATTTGATTGTCTGGACTAATTCAAGCAAGCAGATTCAATTACGTAGATACTAGACATGACTATGTATCCTTAAGCTATCCCATAGTTGAGGGCTTCAGACGAAGAACCATATAAGTCCATATTTTCAATTTTTGAATAATACATTTTTTTTTAATTTGGACTCTGAATATTATATTACTTTATTGAAGATAGACAACAAAAGCTTCCCAATTCTAATGAGATAGGATTTTTTAGTATCAATCTTAAAAATAAAAAGTTAGAGTAATTTACATTTCTGGAATGTGGAAGAACAGTATATGTCCAGTTAATGTGGAATAACAGTATAAGTCCAATTAATCATATCAATTTAAACCACTGGAGATTTAATTCTTTTATCTTAGTTTTAATACAGTAACAGAACCTTAAAGAAAATATTAAGCATTTATTTCTTTCAATTTCTTTTATTTTTTGCCAACGTAAATCACAGAACAAAAACGCGGACAATACGGTACGAACAATGAACAATACATAGGCCTACTTATAGTACAGAAAATAAACGTCAGTACAAACAAACCGTACATACAATAAACAATACATACAAACAATAAACAATAATAACGGTAAACAATACATATTTACAATACAGACATACATCATCTTCATTCCATGCTGGTTCCATATGCTAGTTTACCATATATGTCTTCCTTTTTTTGGTTCTAAATAAAATAAAATAAATACCTATATATTACTATTATACAACATAAGATAAGGCATACAAGATAAGCTACAGCTACTTTTATGATTCATTTCACACAATATACACAATATATCCCACCTTTCCCTGCACATGACCTACACATACCAGGCTACTCTTCACATTCTAGTGTCCCATAAAATGCTTGGGCCTCCGCTGGCATGTAGGCTAGCATTTTCATAAGGTCACGGTGCTTCTCCTTCTTGATGGGCAGAGGGTCCTCGTAAGCACGAGCATACGTGGTGGAAAACAAGGGAGCTGGAGGTGGTTGATTCTTCCTCTGTTTGGTGATCAGTCAATGCTTCCATCCCTCGTAGAGGCTGTGGCTCCCTTTTGTGTGGACACACCATGGATCAGTAGCTGAAATCATGATTCAACAAGAAATTCAATAAAGATTCTTCCTTCACGCACATATCCCCAACACTGTTAATCTCAGAAAACCAGTTTAGTTTTAGTCTAGTTCTTTAGTTCTTTAGTTTTTTACCTGTCACTTTCAACCACATCATGGATGTGATTAGGAAGCCAGGTGGATGCTTTAATGTTGCATCAGGGAGCTGCCTGAAGTCCGCACATTTCATCTCAATTACTTTAAATGGATGCAGCTGCCTGGCTCCACGGATCATCTCGGCGACATCGCTGGGGGTGTGGAGTGTGGACACCTTACGCCTCTTGTCCAGCGTGGCAAATGAACGGTCACAGGGAAGGAAGGAGTGACCAGACACTATGAACTTCTGCTCTATCTGACTGAAGTACCCTCTAGATACGAGTAGGGCCATGAGGTTTAGGACTCGCCAGTTGTTGTTCTGCCCACAGCATCGTTCCTTTGCCTGGACTAGGGGAGCTAAAGATGTTTCTGCCCACTTCAAAAGACAGCTTGCCACCTCGATGGAACCTCTGCGAGCGATGCCCTCATGCCAGAGGCACATTGTAGGAGGTTTGTCAATGCCCATCTCCTGGATACAGAGGTTGTAGTTGGCCAGCTGCCGTTGATAGTACACGTTGGAGTGTGTCAGGTTTGGCGTGAACACTACCCCCTGCATGTCGATGCAAATGACATGGCAGTCATCATTGGTTTTGGCCCACTCTGTGTCAGCCTGCAACTGGTTGTACGCTTTTTCGGCTTTCCGGTGGTGAAGCTCACTTTCGGCTGCGATCTTCAACCTTTCTCCATCTGTTGTAGCAGCTACTAATTTTGAGAACAGGGCGTCACATTTTGCACAAGTATCACTTCTTGGCTGCCCAAAACTGAGGTTTTGCTGCTTGAAGATGTCCCTATAGAGCCAGAACTTTGCAGTGGATGCTGGATTGTTTTCCTTGTATAGGCGGAACATGCGGAGCAGGTTTAAATCAGGGCTCAGGTACTCCCTCTCCACATCTCCCTTCATCCGTGAGTAGTGGTTCAGTTGGCGTGGGAAGCTCAGGATGTGCTCTCTTATCCCCTCTCTCACTGCAGGATGAATGCTATGAGGCCTAAAAAATAAACAACACAACTCATGAACAAGGGAAATATAATAAACTGGTCTGTTTTGCACAATTGCATTGTTTCTGTGACAATAAAATTTAATATAATTGTAAACTTTTCTCTAAACTATAGGATTTTGTTTTTCACAAACAATCATTAAAGGGATACTTCAGGATTTAGCATTTAGCTTTGTATTAGTAGAAAACCAATAGTATTTTCGAATTACCATTCTTTCCTCCCTCATATCCCCCTGAGATGAGAGATTTATGTATTTTTTGTCTGGAAAAAATCCTCAGATGATGCAACAATTGTCATTGTTTAAATGCACACCTTTTGTTTCAATCTAACTGAATTCATTCTGATTGGTGAATCTAAATGTAATGTTTACATGAACGCTAAACATGTGATTGATTGATGTGTGCGTTTTAGCATTGCTAAGAAAATTCCCGCTCCTCCGTGAGAGACACGAGACCGGTGCGTCTCACAGGTGTTGCTCACCAGTAATCACGCCACCGGCCTCGCGCCGTTCTCCCGCGGCCCTCAGTCTCGTCCTGCTCGCCACAGTAAACACAGTGAATGGCAACTGTAGAACGCAAAAGCGAATCCCGGACATTTTGGCTGATCTCGAAATCCTGGGATCATACATTACATTTGCATAGCACTTTACCTCTGATATCGATCTCAAAGTGCAAGAATATGTTTCCTGACTGGGCAACAACAGTGAGCTGAATCCTAACCATTACAGTTTGTGCATGCTGGCGTTATAGGTTGGCAAGGCACCCGACGCCCTATAATGCCAGCGTCCAGTGCACCATTAGATCAGGCAATGTTGTAGGGCAACTGATGCTGACATTGGTGCAGCTTTAAAAACTAACAGGACGAGAGCATGAGGTCCTTCAAGATTTTTTTTTTTTACCTGTTCTTATGTTTTCCTCTGAAGTCCTCTAATGGAGACCTGACTACCTGCTCTGTTCCCTCAGACTGACTGCCTAACTTTTCTTGAATAACCTTTTCAAAGATAAGTAACTTTAAATAAATATGTTATGGACAATGTATCTAATTAAAATCATGCATGTAATAAAAAGTTAACAAATGGAAAAAGCTAGGCTGTATAAAACTTGCCTGTAGGCGACTGTTGGTCAGTTGAAAGACTGACATAAATGTGAGCTTACAAACAGCAAGTCTTTGGCCTCATTGTTGCACATGGTACTTGAAGGTGTACTTCCTCTTTGTATTCTCAGTGTCGGGCCCACGTGGTCGTCTGTGACTTACCTTGTGCTAGAAGTAAAAAGACATATTGGGATGATCAGTGATCAGGCACATATGCAGTCTTAGTGAATTAAAGGCATACAGTAGTATTCAATTCACTGGTTATTTCATGGGCCTACGTTGTAATGCATTGCATACTGTTGACATGATATGGTCATGAATTGCTTAAGTTAGCATACCTGCTCTAAACCAGAGAGAATGATAGCCTGCTGCCTCTCATAAGAGACAGCATAAAACTCTGTGAAGAGCTGGAGTTTTCTTTGGTCTGTTAGGCTTGAACACTGCCTGGGACATGTCTCCTTGCACGCCTTTCCCTTAACAGAAACAAAGTCACATTAGCGTTTTTTTGTTTTTTTGAGCTATAAAACACTAGAGCTATTCAATAGTTCACGCTTACATATAATTAGCTGAGGTATGGAATGCGTATTTGGCGTGCTGTCCGGGGAAGGGCTCCGAGCTCGGGAATGGCCCGAACCTAGAGTACCCCCCCTTCCCCGTCTATTTATAAAGTGAACTTGAAGTGAGGAGATGGGGTGGAGGAGGGATGCTGATAAACCGTCAATGGATAGAGGTAAGTCAGCGATATTTATACTATGGGATTGATTACTTGATTATGGTCCACCTGTGTTGGTTAGGCTAAGTATCTGACGCGCTCCTCCCGAATCTTATTAATAAAATTACATTTCAATAGTTCACGCTTACATATAATTAGCTGAGGTATGGAATGCGTATTTGGCGTGCTGTCCGGGGAAGGGCTCCGAGCTCGGGAATGGCCCGAACCTAGAGTACCCCCCAAAAAGCAAATGTACATGAGGACAGCCGCCAGTTTAGAGAATGCCCCCCCAAAAGCATAGAGTACTGGCGGGGGCTGATTTGGTGTCTGAGGATTCGTCTCGTTGGCAGGTTGGAAGGGCCTACGTACTCCGGAGAGAGCGACTTGGGCATTGGGAGAGTAGGCCCTACCGGCTTTAGCTAGTGAACTACGTGGTTGTTGGCGCCCGGTCGGTAGGGCTCGGGCCGATGCTCAACTGAAGCTTTTTGGCGTTGGAACGGTGAGCCCTACCGGCCGATGAGGAGGAGCAGCGTGGTTGTGGTGCCCGACCGGGAGGACCCGAGTTGCCTCGACCGGAATAGGTCACGGTGTCGGCGTACGGGCCCTACTGGCTGATAGCCCCTGCTATTCAGTGGGTGAAGGGCCTAGTGCTGACCGAGAGGGCCCATGAAGCCTCCGACAGGAGATTGAGACTCAGAATGACGGACGTCTGGGTCCTCTCGGTTTGGCAGATAAAAAGCTTTGGGCTGGCCGACAAGGAGGACTCTGGCGACATCTGATGGGAGATCCCGACTCACGGCATTAGATGGATGTTACTCACTTGCGGCCGGCAAGCATAGGCCCGCCCGGGAGAACTCTCGCCAGACGTCTGAAGGGAGCGCACGCATCAGACGGGTAAGCCTCGCCGCACGGGGAGAGTGGAAAGGAAAACCCGACTGGGAGGTCTCTCGCAGCATCCGATGGGGCATTAGACTCAGAACATCGAACGGGTAAGCCTCGCCAGGCGGGGTTAAAAGATGTGAGGGTAGCTGAGGGTAGCTGAGGGTAGCTGAGTTATTAATTTTTTTTTTTTTTTTTTTTGCAGGATTTGGCGAGAGGACGAGACTCGTAGCGTCGGACGGTTAAGCCTCGCCTACCGTCAAATGGAAAGGGAAGTTGCGTGGCCGAGAGACTGTTACCGACGTCCAAAGGGAGCACACGCATCGAACGGGTAAGCCTCGCCGACCGTAGAGTGGAAACGTAAAGCAAGTCTGTCCAGGAGGCTCTCGCCAGCGTCCGAAGGGAGCACGCGCATCGAACGGGTAAGCCTCGCTGACCATAGAAAAGGAAAAGGTAAGGTTGTCTAACCGGGAGGCTCTCGCCGGCGTCCGAAGGGAGCACACGCATCGAACGGGTAAGCCTCTCCGGATGTGTGACAGAAAAGGTAACGATAGGTGGCCAGGAGGCATTTGTCCGCATCCAACGGGGACTTCCTGTTCCCCAAAAACAACTGGGTGAGCCTCGCAGGCCGTAGGGTGGAAAAGGTAAGTTTGTGTGGTCGTTAGGCTGTCATCAGCGTCTTATGGGAGTTTGCTACTCACGGCAAGAGACGGGTAAGCCTTGGCGACCGTAGGAAGGAGAGAGGGTTTATTCGCATCGAACGGCTTGCTTGTAGGTTTTGTAACCTAGACCACGCGGAATGGTCGTGATTGGCTGGCCAGGAGGCTCTCGCCAGCGTCCGATGGGAGCACTCTCATCGAACGGGTGAGCCTTGCTGGCCAAGGATGGAAAAGGTCAGGTTGTCTAGCCAGGAGGCTCTGACCGACGTCCGATAGGAGCTTAGCTCCAGGAATCGAACGGGTAAACCTCTCTGGCTGAAGGACGGAAAAGGTTGTCCGGCCGGGAGGCTCTTACCTTCGGCCGACAGGAGCTTAGCTCCCGGAATCGAACGGTTAAGCCTCGCTGGCCAAAAGGACGAAAAGGTAAGGTTGTCTAGCCGGGAAGCTCTCACCTACATTCAATGGGAGCCCTGACTCCGTGCATTGGATGGGTAAACCTCTCCGTACGTAAGACAGAATGGCAAAACAGGTAGCCAGGGGCTTTTACCTACGTCCGAAGGGAGTGTGAGCTCCAGGCAACGAACGGGTAAGCCTTGTTGGTCGCAGAATGGAAAATGTGAGGTTGTCTGGCCGGGAGGCTCTCGTCGGCATCCGATGGGAGCTCAAGCTCCTGTCATCGAAGAGAGAAGCCTCGCTGGTCATAGGATCGAAAAGGTAAGGTTGGCTAGCGTCGGCGGTATTGATTACGAATGATAGATTTTTTTTTTTCTTTTTTTTTTTTTTTTTTTTTTTTTACGTGTGGCCGATGAGGGTTTGGTGGGCTTTCTTTATGTGGAACTGGTTTGTTCTGATGTAACTTTGGTATGCTTCTGAGGACCATCTACCGAGAGTTTGGATTTGCTGTTTAGAGAGGCCTTTTTGTGCTGCTGAAGTTGCTGCCCCGATGCGAAAGGAATGGGTGGAGAAGTTGTTTGATGGGATGCCTGATAATTGCAGGACGCATTTGAGGTGTTTCTGGAACCAGAAACGAGTGACTGGTTTTTTAGACTCGTCGATGAATTGTCACGGCAGGGATCCAATGAGGCACGGAGATAGAACCAATTGCAGGTAAGTCATTTATTAAAGGGTAATCCAAAGGGGTAAACAGTCCAGGCAGGGTCAAAACCAGAATATCAAACATAAACAAGACACGAAGACAAGGCAAAGCAAGGCAAGAAGCGACGGACATGAATAACTATAGGACATTAAACAAGGACTCCCCCCTAAGACTCAGACAGACCAGGTATAAATACACAAAAGGATGATGGGGAAACAGGAGACAGGTGGGGAACAATCAATTAACTAAACAAGGAGGAAGGTGACCAAATAAGGAGACAGGAAGTGATAAGGTGACAGACACCGTGAGAAAGGAGGACATCTAGTGGAAACCCAGGGACACAACCCAGACACTGTGACAGAACCCCCCCTCTACGGAGCGGCTCCCAGACGCTCCACGACAGACACAAAACAGACCAGGAGGGAGGCGGACAGGTGGAGGCTCAGGGGGAGGGATGGAGGGCCAGAAAAGAAAGACATTGGAAACAGGCACCAGAAAGTAACCACAAAACAGGAAGACCAGGAGGGAGGAGGACTGGAGGAGGTTCAGGGGGAGGGATGGAGGGCCAGACTACAGAGAGGAACAGGGACAGGAGTAAATACAAAAACAACAAACAAAAAACAACATGAAGCCCCCCAGGGCGGGGCAGAAGACCACCACGTCCTTGTGGTCGAGGCCAGAGTCCTCCAGGGCGGGGCAGAAGACCACCACAACCGTGTAGTCAGGGCAAGCGCCCCCCAGGGCGGAGCAGAAGACCACCATGTCCGTGTGGTCAGAGCAGAAGCCCCCAGGGCGGAGCAGAAGACCACCACGTCCTCGTGGTCAGAGCGGACGCCCCCCAGGGCGGAATGGAAGACCACCACGTCCGTGTGGTCAGAACGGAAGCCCCCCAGGGCGGAGCAGAGGACCACCATGTCCTCGTGGTCAGAGCGGAAGCCCCCCAGGGCGGAGCGGAGGACCACCACGTCCTCGTGGTCGACGCCAGAGTCCCCCAGGGCGGAGCGGAGGACCACCACCCCCCTGTGGTCGATGCCGGAGTCCAACAGGCCCGAGCAGCAGCCCACCCAGTGACTTGACTTGACTCTGAACGTCCAACGGTGACCCGCCCTGACTCTGGAAGGTCATCAGTGACTGGCCCTGACTCTGGAGAGTCCACTGGGACCTGACTCGACTCTGGACGGTCAACAGGAACTAGCCCTGACTCTAGACCGGTCTTGGGCACCGAATCGGGAACGGCATCGGGCACCGCCTCGGCCTCGGGAACGGCATCGGGCACCGCCTCGGCCTCCGGAACCGCATCGCCCTCCGGAACAGCATCGGCCTCGGGCACTGCCTCGGCCTCCGGAACGGCATCGGGCACCGCCTCGGCCTCCGGAACGGCATCGGGCACCGCCTCGGCCTCGGGCACCGCCTCGGCCTCCGGAACAGCATCGGGCACCGCCTCGGCCTCCGGAACAGCATCGGGCACCGCCTCGGCATCGGGCACCGCCTCGGCAT
Source organism: Carassius carassius (assembly GCF_963082965.1). Lineage (NCBI taxonomy): Eukaryota > Metazoa > Chordata > Actinopteri > Cypriniformes > Cyprinidae > Carassius > Carassius carassius. The sequence goes on from NC_081760.1 coordinate 13,310,977, forward strand.
CGGGCACCGCCTCGGCCTCCGGAACAGTATCGGGCACCGCCTCGGCATCGGGCACCGCCTCAGCATCGGGCACCGCCTCGGCCTCCGGAACAGCATCGGGCACCGCCTCGGCCTCCGGAACAGCATCTGGCACCGCCTCGGCCTCCGGACCAGCATCGGGCACCGCCTCGGCATCGGGCACCGCCTCAGCATCGGGCACCGCCTCAGCATCGGGCACCGCCTCGGCCTCCGGAACAGCATCGGGCACCGCCCCGGCATCGGGCACCGCCTCGGCATCGGGCACCGCCTCGGCCTCCGGAACAGTATCGGGCACCGCCTCGGCATCGGGCACCGCCTCAGCATCGGGCACCGCCTCGGCCTCCGGAACAGCATCGGGCACCGCCTCGGCCTCGGGCACCGCCTCAACATCGGGCACCGCCTCGGCATCGGGCACTGCCTCGGCTTCCGGAACAGCATCGGGCACCGCCTCGGTCTCCGGAACAGCATCGGGCACCGCCTCGGGAACGTCCTCTGGGCCTTGAGGAATGGTAGACGCCTGTCTCCTCCTCCTCCGCCCTCTATGTTGGCGAACCGGTGATACCTTGTCACGAGACTCAGGCGTTGAGTCGGCCATCTTGTGCTGTGGCGCTGGGCTGGCGGTCATCTTGTGCTGTGGCTCTGGGCTGGCGGCCATCTTGTGCTGTGGCTCTGGGCTGGCGGCCATCTTGTGCTGTGGCTCTGGGCTGGCGGCCATCTTGTGCTGTGGCTCTGGGCTGGTGGCCATTTTGTGCTGTGGTGCTGGCTCAGCAGCCATGACATGAACAGTCTTGGGAATCTCTAGGATCTTAGATAACATCTCGAAGTAATCGAGAAAGGTGTCAGCGGCCATCTTAGGCGTTCGTGTTGAGCTGGCAGCCATCTTGCACTGTGGTGTGAGGCCTTCCATCTGGCCTCGTGGTGCGGGGTTGGTGGCCATGCACCGCAGCGGCGCTGGGTTGGCGGCCATCTTGTGCTGTGGTGCTGGACCAGCGGCCATCATGGGCAGTGTCGCTGGCTTCTTGCTTCTGCCCTGGTGAAACGGCGGCTCTGGTCCCTCCCACGTGAGCCCCGAGTCGAAGGGAGGCCATGGTGGAGAGCGATGCTGAGCTTCCTCTCGCCCACCTCCTCCTCGGCGACCTCCCCTGGTCCCGCGAAACACGACCAGGCGGGTTCCCTCAAACCGATTGCTCCTCTCCCGCTCTGTGGCTGGGGAAGAAGCGTTAATCGACATACCGCTGGATCTCAAGGTGACGGAGTCCTTCTGTCACGGCAGGGATCCAATGAGGCACGGAGATAGAACCAATTCCAGGTAAGTCATTTATTAAAGGGTAATCCAAAGGGGTAAACAGTCCAGGCAGGGTCAAAACCAGAATATCAAACATAAACAAGACACGAAGACAAGGCAAAGCAAGGCAAGAAGCGACGGACATGAATAACTATAGGACATTAAACAAGGACTCCCCCCTAAGACTCAGACAGACCAGGTATAAATACACAAAAGGATGATGGGGAAACAGGAGACAGGTGGGGAACAATCAATTAACTAAACAAGGAGGAAGGTGACCAAATAAGGAGACAGGAAGTGATAAGGTGACAGACACCGTGAGAAAGGAGGACATCTAGTGGAAACCCAGGGACACAACCCAGACACTGTGACATGAATAGAGGTTCGTGCGGGGACTTTGCCTGGGAATTCCTACGGTGTAAAAATGCGAGGATGGATTGGTAAGGCTGGATTGGGGAGGGGAGATTGAAAATGTATATAAAATGGCCTTTGTTGGCTTGGTCTGTTTTGCTTTGTTTGATTAAATAAGCGATTGTTTCGTCATCTAGGATGGTTAGGTCAGATACGGTGGGGTTGATTTTAGGATTGAATTTAGAAGAGATCGTAAGCTCCGAGCACCTAAGAAAACCGAAAAAAGCTAGGATGAACATGGCGTCGAGCGTGTGGGCGATGCTGAGGGGTTGGTAATTTGTGCGGAGGGTGTGGATACATTTTGTGAGAATATCTAGCGTTATGGGTTTCCTGGTGTCTGGATGGGTGGGCTGGGATCGCTGGATCCCTTTAATTAGGAGGGAGGTTTGTGAATTATTTATTTCGGCTGAGGGAGCGCCCGTCGTCAGTTTGTGGAAGAACTGGACTCCACTCAGGTAGCTTTTAATGGATCCGACTTGGAGACCCTTGGCGCGGTTGAGGAACGAGATGAAAGAGGTTATGGAGAGTAGGGAAAAATCAGGGAAAGGGATGTTATGAGTGAGGTGAAATGATTTAAAGCATCTCCACGCGGTCACGTATGACTGGAGGGTTCTGGGAGAGACTGCTTGGAGAATAGAGTCAAGCGATGCTTCGAGGAGTGGTTTTAAAGGGTGGGTTACGGGAATATTAATTCTGAATAGTGAGGAACCGGAGTGGGGAATTGGTCCGCCTCTGGAGCCAGCATCCTGAATTTCTGAAACAGAAAACGAGACAGGGAGTCAGCAATTTGGTTTTCTGTACCTGGAACGTGCTTAGCGATAATTATAAATTGGTCGCATGCTGCGATCCATATTAGACGTCTAAGGAGAGGCATGAGGGCGGGGGAGTGTGAACGGCCTTTGTTTATGCACTGAACTACGGCTTCGTTGTCGCAGTGCACTAAGATGCTTTTAGATGTCCATTCGTTTCCCCACAGAAAGGCTGCTACTACGAGGGGGTAGAGCTCGAAAAAAGCTGAGGACTGGGTCGAGTCCTGCATCTGGGGGGGCCATGTGGACGCGAACCAACGGCCTTGGTAGAAACCTCCGAAACCGATTGAAGGAGCTGCGTCTGTAAACAGCTGTAAGTCGATGGGGGACGAAATTAAATTATTATAAAAAAAAGAAAGCCCGTTCCATTGTCTAAGGAACAGGATCCATAATTTAAGTTCGTCGCGGCATGCGTGGGTTAGGGGGATGAGGTCCTCGAGCGCGTGAACTGATGATGCGAGTGTTAAGAGATGCGTGATGAATGGGCGTCCTTGGGGAATTATGCGCATGGCGAAATTTAGGTGCCCGAGCAAAGAAAGGAGATCGTGTTTTGAACAACTTGGGCTGTCGAGGAAGGTGGAGGAGACGAGGATTATTCTATCGATCTTTTCCTTTGGCAGGGAGAGCTGAAATTCGGCTGAGTCGAGGTTGATGCCGAGGAACTCTAGGGTTGTGGCAGGACCCAAGGTTTTTTCCTGAGCGATGGGAATCCCGAGCTCGGAAAAAACTTTTTGGACGGTGAGGATATGGGCGGCTGGGATTGCCTTGGGTGATGAAATGACCAGAAAGTCGTCTAAAAGGTGGATAATGTGTGGGATTGCGTAATTATTGGAAAGGATCCAGCAAACGGCTTCGGATAGCATATCAAAAATTTTGGGGCTGCTTTTGCATCCGAAGGTTAACCGGACGGCGAAATAGTATTTCTCGAGCCATCGTATCCCGAAAAGGTGCCAGAAGTCGGGATGGATAGGCATCACTTTGAAAGCAGAGGTGATGTCTATTTTTGCTAGCCAGGCTCCTCGGCCCGCGATTTTTATCAGTTCGACTGCCTGATCTATGTCTTGGTATTTGAGTGAAAATTCGTAGAGGGGTATCAAACTATTGATGCTCGGACTGTGGATTGGTGCGGAGATGAAAGGTCTACTATTAAGCGTTTCTTACCTGAAAATTTTCTAGTAGCCACTCCGATTGGGCTGACTCTGAACGTTTTGAAGGGGGGTTTAATGAAGGGCCCGATCATAAAGCCTGACTCGACTTCTTTTTTGATAAGGTTAGCTACTATGTCGGGCTCTGCGAGGGCGGATTGGAGATTATGGCAGACCGTGTTTTGGGAAAGCTCGCAGACGACGCCCGGGTTAAAACCGTGTCTGAGGCCAGACAGGAGATAATTTGTAAATTCTTTGTCAGGATGGTGTGCTAGTTCGATGGTCATGCGAAAGATATTCACAGGAGTCGATAGGTAATTTTTTGATTTTTTATTTACGGCTTTATACACGGGGCAAACTATGCGTGCGTGGGCACCGCCACAGAACTTGCAGGTGTGTAGGTAGCGGCAGTGTTGTCTGGTGCATTTCCCGTTGTTGAAAGCGATGCATATCGATGTGCTTTCTGCTCCTGGTTGGGCTAGACGTGAGTTTGCCGAGGTTGCTGATCTTGGGACGTAGCTAGTGGATTTTGCCGGGGGAGTATCGGAGTGCTGGGTTGCGTCCGGATTTATTTGTGGGCAGGATGTGGTTAAGTGAGCCACGGACCTGCAGACTGCGCACGAAATACTCCTGCAGCCTAGGAATACGCGGCTGTGCAGGTCGGAGTCGATTGCTCCCCAATAAGGGCATTGGTTCCACTGAGCGATGCGGATAGCGCATTTAGCGGAAAAAAGCTTGTGGTAAGTGTAGAAGTGCCCCCCTCCGTAGGACAACGCGAGTTCGGCTATTATCGATAAATAGTCGTTGAGTTCGCGTCGCCTGTGGGGGAAGGCTGAGCAGATTATCTCGGTGAAGCGGTTAAATGCAATGGTGAATTCGGAGAAGGAGAGTAATCGAGACGAAAGGGGGTTTGGGTTTTTTAGCGTGACTGAGAAATCCCCGCAATCGATTTGGCGGTTTGAATCTGTAGTGGGCAGGAGAGAAAGGAGAGACGAGAGGTCTACGTCCGCACCTGCTAATATCTGTGCTCGGATGCTGTGAGTCACTTGGGGAGGTTCGAGGGCGACAGCGTTTGATGGGACGGGCATCGGTGTAGCCGAGAAGAGTGAGTGGGGGGATTTCGCTTGGAGGAGGGTGGTGGCGACGGTTGGGGGCGGGGCTGTGTTTGACAGCGATTGCGGCCAAGCGCTTGCTTGAGCCGCGGGCCCGGAGTTGAAAGACGCGGGTTGCGGGGCCGTGTTGGGCGGCCAGCATGGCCAGGCGTTTGCTTGGGCCGCGGGCCCGAAGCTGGGATGGGCGAGAGTCGGGGCTGTGTTAGGCGGCCAGATCGGCCAAACGTTAGCTTGAGCGGCGGGCTCGGAGCTCTGCGGAGCGGGGGGCGGGGCATTGTGAGACAGCCAGTTCGACCAAGCGCTAGCTTGAGCCTCGGGCCCGAAGCTGGAAGAAGCGAGTGGCGGCGCTGTATATGGCGAACTGTTCGGCCAGGCGCTTGCCCGGGCTCCAGGAACGGTATTAAAAGTTCCGTGCGATAGGGCTGAGATGGGTGGAGGAGGCGGCCAGGAGCCTCCTTGAGCCTCAGCGCCTTGTGCTGTTGAGATTGAAGCCGCGGTGGGAGGCTGGGCTCCAGCCGACGTAGCGGGTACCCCGGCGGTCGGGATCGGAGCGCGGCCCAGGTTTGTTGAGGGCCTTTTACCGCGGCTTGATAGCCGCTGGGAGCTAGGCCTTGCGGCGGAGGATGGTGGAGTGCTTTGAGGCGTATTTTGGGGTATTCCTTTCTTTTTTCCTTTCTTTGGAATTGGGGTTGACTGAGGAGAAATGTTATTATTTAGGGAGTTTGCGTACAGGTCGTAAAGTTCGGATTTATTCAACTTGCTTGAAGGTATGATGTCATTTTTGGACAGGGCCTGCCTCAGACTCGACACCGTCCATTTATCTATTGGCGGAATCGTAGGCCTGGCCGAGCGGTAGGAGGACGCGGGGGAGACGGCCGCGGTTCTCGCCGGAGGCGGCGAAGGTAGGCCTAGGCGTCTTGGTAGGCGAGTGGCTGCTCGCGTCGTACCGCGCCCGCGGGTTGGAGCCTGGGGCTCGATTTGGTTGCCACTCCGGGAAGGGGTGGCCTTGGAGCTGACTGGCTGCGGCGATGGGGCTAGCGAAGAGCTGGATGAGTCTTCGGACGAGGAGTCTCGGTTTTGGGACATGGTGTTACGCGTGCGGACCAAAATGCTGATAAACCGTCAATGGATAGAGGTAAGTCAGCGATATTTATACTATGGGATTGATTACTTGATTATGGTCCACCTGTTTTGGTTAGGCTAAGTATCTGACGCGCTCCTCCCGAATCTTATTAATAAAATTACATTTAGCAGCTATTAAGGTTACTAGCTAGAATATATAACAGCTTACACAATCAATGCATTTTTTTTTATTACCTTTTTTTATTTATTTTTATTATTTATTAAATAACAAGTAACAAACATAGCATAGCATACAATATTACAAAAACAAAGTGTTGCATTCAATGGTAACAGGGATCCAAAAATTATATCAAAATATTTTAAACACGTCAATTACTTTTTTTTTTTTTTTTTTTTACCAATTTCAGTGAAGACGTAAAGCAATCAAATTCTACTCTAAACATCTTAAAGATTGGGGATGAATTTACATATGTTTATGTATATAAAATTCTGCCAGCAGTCCTTATAACACAATCAATGAATGGTAAAAAAAAAAAAAAAAAAAAAAAAAAACATTCAAGCCTAACATTAGACGCAGCTGGGCTGCACCTAAAGCGTTTCGATTCATTTCTCCGTGGTTATAAGGAGTAACTTACAGACATGTTTAAAACGTCCCCTGAATCCTAATTTTCTCAGCTTTCATATCGACCCATTCATGACTTGAGCCTTTAAACAGAGTGAGCTATATGAATGAACTGTAGTAGACGACGCCCAGTAGCCTACACGATCCTCTGACTGTAACCGCTAACCGCTAACCGTTTTTCACTCACCTCTTTTGGTGGACATTTTCCTCGTTTTTGCTCTCCTCTCCGGTTCACATATGGTTTCCCAGCATCCCTCAAAGACTTCCTTGCTCTGTCCTTCCATTCATTCATGTTCGCTCTCCTTTTTTTACCGACGTTTCGTCTATTAATGTCCGCAGCGGACATGAAAGCAACCGGCGTCTCCATTTTTCGTTAGTAGACATAAACGGTTTTTCCGCGTGAGCCTATTTTAAAATTTTAAATTCAGAGTTTTGGTCGCGCGAACAGCCGACCAAAGTGGCACACATACATTGAAGTCACATGGTTATCTCAATTTTTGTTTTTTTGGACTTATACGGTTGTTCGTCGCATGTACTCAGTTATTAAAAGACATACACAATAAGTGATTATAAGATGATAGTCAAATGTGTGGGTTACATATAAATGAATATGGAGTTAAGCGATGGACTGATTCATTTATAAGTCTTTTTGAGTTCATTCTGGTCCATATATATGTACAAAAGACAGTTTTTTTGCCATTCTCTTAACACAAAGATTTCTGTGGAGACCAGAGGTTCAAAGCCCCTTCCCCCTTAGGAATTTCAGTCTGGTTCTGCTAGGTGGGGGGGGGAAGGTTAATGGAAGTCTTTAACTCTCATGGGTTTACATGTGATGTCCAGCGTTGCATTTCAATTACGAACAACAAATTTGACAAATCTCTTCTCCGAATTGAAATTGTCAATAATTGTTCTAGTGGTGTTAATGTTGAAAACTGTTCTGTGAAAGCTTTGGTTGGTTGGTTATCTTGCTTGGGACTTGTGGCACAGAATGTTTTATGACTTCCTGAGGAATTCGGCTCGTGTTTCAAACACAGCCCTGATCGACTCTTTAATTTTTTGTCTGGTTCGAGTCATTTCGGCTACACAATTCTGGAAAAACTTGTAGGCAAAACATGGTGAGGTAAAACTGTCTGATTAATTTTTGGTCCCAATTTTTTTGTTAATTATTATTATTATTATTTTTTTTTTCCACTACTTTAGTAGTCCACTGTATGAAGAATTTCTGGGTATCATATGTCACAGTTTGCTTTATTTTGCTGGCCCCAAAAGAAGCACCGACAAGGCACGATCAAGCACCAGAAGTGACAGTGGAAACACGTCTGGCACGCACTAGCACGCCCGCTTTTGGTCCGACAGTTGAAATGCGGCTATTGACACACTTCACAAGGAGGGTAAGCCACAAACATTCATTGCCAAATAAGCTGGCTGTTCACAGAGTGCTGTATCCAAGCATGTTAACAGAAAGTTGAGTGAAAGTAAAAAGTGCGGAAGAAAAAGATGCACAACCAAACGAGAGAACCACAGTCTTATGAGGATTGTCAAGCAAAATTGATTCAAGAATTTAAGTGAACTTCACAAGCAATGGACTGAGACTGGGGTCAAGGCATCAAGAGCCACCACACACAGACATGTCAAGGAATTTGCTGAACCACAGACGTCAGAGGCATCTTACCTTATCAGATGAGAGCAAGTTTTGTATTTCATTAGGAAACCAATGTCCTAGAGTCTGGAGGAAGAGTGGAGAAGCTAATAGCCCAAGTTGCTTGAAGTCCAGTGTTAAGTTTCCATAGTCTGTGATGTGATTTGGGGTGCAATAACATCTGCTGGTGTTAGTCCATTGTGTTTTTTGAAAACCAAAGTCACTGCACCAGTTTATCAAGAAAAGTTGGAGCACTGCATTCTTCCCTCTGCTGACCAGCTTTTTGAAGAGGCTGATTTAATTTTCCAGCAGGACTTGGCACCTGCCCACACTGCCAAAAGCACCAAAAGTTGGTTAAATGACCAGGGTATTGAGTACATGTACAGTAAATGAACATACTTTCCAGAAGGCCAACAATTCACTAAAATGTTTTTTATTTTTATTTTTTATTTATTGGTCTTATGAAGTAATCGAATTTGTTGAGATAGTGAATTGGTGGGTTTTTGTTAAAGGTGAGAAAAAATAATCACAATTAAAAGAACCAAAGACTTAAAGGTCCCATGACATGGATTATTTCCTTTTCTTTAAATGCCTTTTAATGTTTCCTTAGGTGTACTTGTATTGTTAGTATGATTTTTACATTTAAAATTTACAAATAAAAAGCATTTTTATATCCTGATATTTGCCCTCTGGCTTGAATGCTCTGTTTGAAGGGGCGTGTCTGCTGTGAGACTCCGAGTAAACAACAACTGTTGTGATTGGCTGACATCTTTGCATTTGAAATGCGTATTACATGTGGAACCCCTCTCAAATATATATATATATATATATATATATATATATATATATATATTTACTATTACAGCTGTCGAGATTAACGAATCGTGGATTTGTTGATTATATAATTATTTTTTAGATCTTTTCCCATCACATAAAAGGCTGCAGTGAGGAGCATTGAGTAGACAGAGTCTGTTTATCGCGTGAATGCAGTCATCTTGTCATTATTGCAACACGCTTTCTCTCACAAAATGCTTTCACCACAACTAACAGCAAACTCATGAATACAGTAAGAGCTTTGTTGTGCAGCATAACAGTGTCATTCATTGTAACGGCAGTTTGGGCAAGTGTGCAGATATACTCGAGATCGTTGAGTATCGTTGTATACTTGATCGTTTAGTCACTGGCTTGATTCACTGATGCATAAACAGTATTAAACGATTTAGAAAGAAAGTCTGTGTGAACTTGAATAATTAGCTACACATCAGAAATCACTGATCACAGATCAGGAATTAATGAACAGTGTTACTCACTGTTTGTGCCGGTGCTGTCGAATCCATATCATAAAAGTCTGTTTGTAATGCCTGACATTGCGACTGGATTATATGTAAATATTTGGGCGGGCAAAGCAGAGAAAGGGGAGGTAACAATTCTCTTTACAACGTCACAAAGAGGAGATTCAAGATCAGCCCGTTTGAGCTTCCATTTTCTCAAAGGCAGAGAAAGATAGCAAAATCTCGATTTACACCGATTAAAATTTATAGAAACTTGGGGACCATATACAGGCTAGGGGAACTCATATTAATGTTAAAAAACCTCAGAAGGTGAAATTTTCATGTCATAGGACCTTTAAACTACTTCAGTCTGTGTGCATTGAATTTATTTAATACACAAGTTTCACAATTTGAGTTGAATTACTGAAAAAATTAACTTTTCCATGAAATTCTAATTTATTGAGATACACCTGTAAATTAATTATAGTGCCCTTCACCTACTAGTTAAAAAAAATTATATATACAAAAAATTATATCTGGTGTCTGAATAATTTTGACTGTGCATTAATTCTGGTTAAAACTACAAAGTAAGTCAGTCAAGAGCAGTGAGTGATTTTCTTTCTTTCATTTTCTTGAATTAACATTATAGCAGCTAGTAGCTAAATTAGGTGCGGACACTTTAAGAGACGATGAATGCATCCATTATAATAGACATCCGATTTTTTTCTCAACTGTTTACGTTCACTTAAGACATAACCGACAGTTTTATCGAACATACTTTCCAAGATGGGTATTTTGACACATTTTGTATGTATTTGTCGGTACAAGAGCAAAAAGAGGCAAATTTGGTGTTCAAGTGTTTTGAGAAGCCTCTCTTTGCGTGAGCCCTGAACACAGTGCGAGTAACTAGCTACTGAGTTAAAGGGTTAGTTCACCCAAAAATGAAAATTATGTCATTAATGACTCACCCTAATGTTGTTCCCAGCCTGTAAGACCTCCGTTCATCTTCTGAACACAGTTTAAGATAATTTAGATTTAGTCCGAGAGCTCTCAGTCCCTCCATTGAAAATGTATGTACGGTATACTGTCCATGTCCAGAAAGGTAATAACTAGAACGAATCAATCTTTCGTTCGTTATCTGGCTCAGCTCGGTGTACATCTTCAGTTCTCTCTTCACAGCTGTTCAGTCAGTGTACTGTTTGAGTAAATTAATTACTCCGGGATATTAGTTTATTTTAACTGAGAGGGAGTGTCAGCCACGTTAAAAAAGTTAAGTCATTTGTGGATCAATGCTTATTGGAGACGTGAACCGTTTCAAACGATTCAGTTCGATTTGGTGAACCGGTTAAATCGAATGATTAGTTCGCGAACTGGACATCACTACACTGCAGTGTTGTGAACGCGCTCACAACAGACCGGAAGAGAAGACAATGCTGAATAGTCGTCATTTTTGGACCAAAATTTATTTTCTATGCTTCAACAAATCTCTATGCTTTATTTTCACAGATATTCACATATTTCAGCCTTCCGTCACTGTCTGATACTTAATAAAACTGTATGAATCTGTCGTCTCAGATACCTTAACATGATTATGCAAGTACACGTAGAATGGCCATCTAAGGTAGTTGTTCATCATTTAACATACCTAATGTTGGCCTGAAGTTTAACAGTATGTTGCTGCAAAAAAAAAAAAAAGTTATAATTCTGCCAATTTTTTTAATAATTATTAATGAAAACATTACATAAACTTACCTTGAAACTGTTGAAACCAGTGGCTTTGCCCAGTTGTTCATCCAAAATGACAGTTGAGGAATGATTTAAACATCTTCAAGGCACATTAAACAACCCAGCGTAGCAAACCAGCAGGTTTAACTCAACACCTGGTTAATTGAAACTACCCAAAAGTGTTTAAAAAAAAAAAAAAAAATGACCGAACAGACTCAGCCCAACATTTTGGGTTAAAAAATAACCCAGTCGTTTTTAAAGTGTATAATTTATCGACCCACATAGAGATCTGTTTGCTTGTGGTATGAAAGGTGGTGCACACGTGGGTGGGGAAGAAGATGGTGAATCATGCATCACTATATGAACCCTGGACTCAATTAGTAACTCTAGTCTGGTAGAATAGATGATTGCCTCCTCTCTTCATAATTTTATAAGTGAAGGACCAGAAGACCTTGTGTCTTTATATTATGTATGGCAACATAATGGTAAAGTTACTGAGCATAAGAACTCAATGCAGTCTGAAAAAATGACTTAATAAAATTATGAGGGAATATGAGAACATTTCAGTGTGTCATACAACATATCATATCGGTATATAAAATAAATAACTGCCCACATTATCTAATGTAATAAAAGGCCTCCTTTATTTCACACTTCATATTTCATGTCTTTGAGAAACCGTTTATACAAAATGTGAAATTCATGTTCTGTTTATAATTCAGTGCTTCACTCAAAGTGTTTTGCTGATAAGAAAATTCATAATACACATTTTCTATTAAATTATAAAAAATAAAAAATCTGTAAAGGAATTTTAAAAAGTCAGTGTTAATGTAATACATATCTGATAATCACTGAATAATTATCGTTAATAATTAGCATGAGCTATTTTTATTAAAAAGCAATATTATGTACCTTACATTATTTGCTAAGAAATTTTACTACTATTACTATTGTGAGTGTGTGTAAAATATATTTTTTTATGTACATTTATTGTTATCACCACTTCTTAAAATGTAAGTCTGTTTTAATGCCAGCATTAAATTCTAATATTGAACTCTCACTCACATATTTGCACACTCACAAGGGGGGAATATATTACCACACAAGCCTACTCTGCCTAAACATTATTCCTCTACTTATTCTTCTTCCTTTATAGCATCATTGGACTGCAGTACAGTACCTCTTTTTCCTGTTTACGTGAGGGCAGAGCTCTGTAGTGTTCTGGCTCCAATTCAAGAAAGCGGCTTAGAAGAGATCAGCAGATGATGCTTGATGTCATTAATTAACACATCAACTGTTATTAGCTTTGTAATGATACTGGTTGGGCATCCATGCCATCCTGATTAACAACCATGGACTAAATAATCTGAATACTCAAGGGGCCTTGATGTACATGGGGTGTGATTTGTGTGGTTCGTTGCTATGCTGGAAATCTGATTGTTGGGGTCTTGTGAGTATTTTCAGACTGTATTTATACCAATATACCATTTTCCAAGGAATATATCATGGAGAAACCATGAGCTAAACAAAATAACTATCAAAATATGAGAGAATTCATCAAATGGTAAATGTATTTGTTTGCGAAAGCATTGAGCAATGGCGGTTTCTCCATTAGGGCAATTTGGCGACGCACCACCAAAGGAAAGGGTGAGATTTTTTTTTCTTTTACATTTAACCATAGTGTTACACTAGCTTTCACTATTCTAGACTGTATGTGCTGCCTCTAAATAGTCCAATCAGCATCGAGACGTGTTTTGTGTAGTAGCGCCCCTTTTTGGGTGATTTCTGTCAAACTGAGAATCGCCCTGAGTGCTCTCAAAGACTTCCATTCAAAGATATTTTTGTTGGCACTTTAATGCAATCTCAATGATATCCGGGAGGGCTAGCCCTAACGTGCTTTTGTCAACTTGCATAACCTTAACTTGTGCAACGACTGGTGCGTACAGTGACATCCAAAAAAAAAAAAAAAAAAACTAGTTTAATATCTTTATCAAATGTGAAAAGAATAAAAAAAAAAAAAACGGGACAGATATGCCTTTGTCTATAAAACGGGACAGCTATGCCTTATGCAGATTAATTCTATCGTGTTGTTGAAAGAAATATGATTAATTATTCAAAGCAATAAGGATATTAGGAATTAGGACAACCAAGACCTAATTTAAACATCAAACAAGTATCTACAAAGGGTGGGAAGTCGTATAAACGAGGATTTTCGAGGATGTGGTATTCTGCTAATTTACCGCAGCATTTGTTCCATCGTGAGAGCGTGACAGACATCGCATGGACAACTAAAGGTGTCAACGAAATGCATAATCTCTCGGAGAAGGTGAAAAAACACGGAAGAGCAAAGATGCATATGCATATTAGGGAGCAGTATAATATAAGTGAGTAATTTAAGTAAGCAATGTAATGTAAGTGAGGAATGCAAGTAAGCAGTGTAATGCAAATGAGCAGTGTAATGTAAGTGAGTTGTGTAAACAGTGATTTATGTGACTTCAATTATTTCTTATTAAACTGAAATCAAAGGAAAAAGTTATTTTTTTGGAAAAACCACATTATGGCGTCAGTCTTCATTTGCTGCTGAATTGTGTTAACACATATAGAAACATAAGGAGAACAAGAGATTGTTTCCCAATGTCAGTTTATTTTTAATTAATACTATAGTAGTTCAGTTCCCTTTACATCTTTAACTAGCTGTTAATTTATCAATTAAATGTGTGACCTATCTTCAGCAAACATTTGCCACCCCACACACACCGAGAGAATTGGCAGGAGCCGGCACTGCCATTGAGTGAGGCATTTCGCTGTTTTCATGCTTTGAAACGGTAATAGTGGGACTGTTAAACATTACGCGCTAACAACTTTTTTGTGACGCATAACACCGTGTTGAAGTGTCTGTCTTGCCGCTAAAGATGTGCAGTCTTTCTGCAGCCAGAGCTGCTATAACGAGGAACATTTACCAGTCATTTGATTGAAGTTATCTAATGCACAACTCTGAAATAGAGCATGTTAAAAAACGTCTCAGGTTACGAATGTAACCATGGTTCCCTGAGAGGGAACGAGACACTGCGTCCTCTGAGGGGACACTATGGGGAACACCTCGTTGTGACCCGTGTCTGAAGCATACTTTGAAAAACGCCAACATGTTGGCCGGCGACAGCCTCTGACGTCACTACCAGCGCGACTATAAATACGCGCCCGTAGGACCCGTCAATATCTTCTTCGTGAAGCTTGCGTCCGAAGCATGGCAGGGAGCTAGAGGACGCAGTGTCTCGTTCCCTCTCAGGGAACCATGGTTACATTCGTAACCTGAGACGTTCCCTTTCAAGGGAACTTCGAACTGCGTCCTCTGAGGGGACACTATGGGGAACAGTATACCCACGCCGCCATGCTGAGGGGAGTGCAGACCAGAATCATGGCAAACACTAAGTACCAACTCTACCGCTTTTCTCTTCACCGGGAGTCGCCCCTGGGACGGTCTGACGGCTGCCTTATGACATTATCCCTTACGGCCAAAGGCCTAAGCTACATACCCAACTTATCCTGTAGGGCCCTGGCCCGGGGTAGAGCTAAAGGCTTGGAATCACAGAGATTATTTAAAGGGATACGGCTAAAAGCCTGGCACTTTCCTCTACCACTTTTCTCTAGTCTTTGCCTGTCACACAGGGGCTACTGCTAGCTTTCGCAAAACCTGCCGAAAGGGCTGTCCCCACAGCACTCTAGTAGCGGCGCCCTGTTCTAGATAGGTATCCGAAGATACCTAGGTGGAGTGGTGCCCAAGATGAACGGGGCTTAAACCAACTCAAGAAAGGGCACGAAGCAGCAGCGCGAAGCCCTTACCATCTAGGGATTTTAGAAAGAACGCAGAGACTAGCGTGCGAACTTACCACAATGTGGATTTCAGAAAGTGCGCAAAGACTCCCGTGCACACTTACCATAACATGGATTTACAAATACTGTTCTAAGAAGGGGCTCTCGTGGAACTCTGTCAGAGCAGCTCGCAGAAGAGTGGCCCGGGAGCAGAGCAATTGGAGGCCTCAGCCCCTGCCTCAGCAGGATGCCTGCTCTCACAGAGCGTCTCAAACAGTATGTGGTACAGGAGCGCTCTGAAGAACCGGGAATCAGTCTCCCAAGAGAGGAAGACTCCGAGCTCCGAGCAGCATGCTCATAGGTGACCCTTTCAGAAAAGGGGACTGCTGCTGAACTACCCGAGAATTGCCCACACAGCCCCCCCAAGTTGAGGGGGCTTGGGGTGTACAATAAGTACACACCGGTTGGATGAAGCCCAAGGAACACCGGGGCGAATCATCCCAAGAAAGGGAACGAAGCGGAGCGCGTAACCCTTACCATACAGGATTTTAGAAAGTGCGCAGAGTCTTGCGTGCACACTTACCACTTTACATGGATTTCAGAAAGTGCGCAGAGCCTTGCGTGCACACTTACCACTTTACGTGGATTTCAGACAGTGCGCAAAGCGTTAACGTGCACACTGACCACCATGTGGATTTGAGAAAGTACACAGGCAAGCGTGTGTACTGAAAGGTTACCTGACAACCACAGTATGTGGGAGCTCACATTCAGAGAGGCCTGTGAAGCCTGCTACCTGATAACCACAATATGTGGGAGTTCACCTACAGAGAGGCCTACTATCTGTTACCAGATAACCACCTCAGTGGAAACTGAAAGCAATATTGAACTCGACTCCAGGGAGGCCTGGTGAGGCCTACTACCTGACAACCACAAATCGCGGGAGCTCGTTTTTTAGGAAGCGCACAGTATGTGGGAGCTAAATCTCCAGGGAGGCCTGGTGAGGCCTACTACCTGGCAACCACAGTATGTGGGAGCTCTTCTTCAGAGAGACCTGATGAAGCCTACTATCTGAAAACCACAATGTGCTATTTAGTGGAACGCACAATATGTGGGAGCTAAATCTCCAGGGAGGTCTGGTGAGGCCTACTACCTGGCAACCACAGTATGTGGGAGCTCGTCTTCAGAGAGACCTGATGAAGCCTACTATCTGAAAACCACAATGTGCTATTCCGTAGAAACGCATAGTATGTGGGAGCTAAATCTCCAGGGAGGCCTGGTGAGGCCTACTACCTGGCAACCACAGTATGTGGGCGCTCGTCTTCAGAGAGACCTGGTGAAGCCTACTATCTGAAAAAGCCACAATATGCTATTCCGTGGAAAAGCATAGCCTGTGGGAGCTAAATCTCCAGGGAGGCCTGGTGAGGCCTACTACCTGGCAACCACAGTATGTGGGAGCTCGTCTTCAGAGAGACCTGGTGAAGCCTACTATCTGAAAAAGCCACAACATGCTATTCTGTGGAAACGCATAGTATGTGGGAGCTAAATCTCCAGGGAGGCCTGGTGAGGCCTACTACCTGGCGACCACCGAACGTGGGAGCTCACCTTCAGAGAGACCTGGTGAAGCCTACTATCTGAAAACCACAATATGCTATATAGAGGAGACGCACAGTATGTGGGAGCTAAATCTCCAGGGAGGCCTGGTGAGGCCTACTACCTGGCAACCACAGTAAGTGGGAGCTCGTCTTCAGAGAGACCTGATGAAGCCTACTATCCGAAAAAACCACAATATGCTACCCCGTGGAAACGCATAGTATGTGGGAGCTAAATCTCCAGGGAGGCCTGGTGAGGCCTACTACCTGGCGACCACAGAACGTGGGAGCTCACCTTCAGAGAGACCTGGTGAAGCCTACTATCTGAAAGGACCACAATATGCTATTTAGTGGAGACGCACAGTATGTGGGAGCCAAATCTCCAGGGAGGCCTGGTGAGGCCTACTACCTGGCAACCACCGTATGTGGGAGCTCACCATCAGGGAGGCCTGATGAAGCCTACCACCTGATAACCACAATATGTGGGAGTCCACCCAGCCCCTCATGTTGAGGGAAGCGATGCTTGAGGTGCATAACAAATACACACTGGTTGGATGAAGCCCAAGGAACACCGGGGGCGAATCATCCCAAGAAAGGGAATGAAACGGAGCGCGTAACCCTTACCATACAGGATTTTAGAAAGTGCGCAGAGTCTTGCGTGCACACTTACCACTTTACGTGGATTTCAGAAAGTGCGCAGAGTCTTGCGTGCACACTTACCACTTTACGTGGATTTCAGACAGTGCGCAAAGCGTTAACGTGCACACTGACCACTATGTGGCTTTGAAAAAGTACACAGGCAAGCGTGTGTACAGAGAGGTTCCCAAGCATCGCAGAGGCGCTGGATCGCACGGGAGCGGTGAGCTCGAACGCTCTTTTCTAGGCGAGGGGAGCATCACCTGAGGCAGTAAATACAGAGCTTCTTGCCGTAACCACCACCTCCCCGGATGCGCCAGGCGGCCCCTCAGGGTGACCTGGCCAGACATCTATGGAATTCCCTGCAGTGCTGTGCCAATTCTTTGGCCACCTAGCTACTGTAAAGGAAACTCACAGAGATTGTTAGTAGACATATAACCACCAGCAACATAACGTCCATAAACAGGTAGAGCAAGGGTTACATACTCACCCACCCTCCTGTACTGGAGTCCCGCTGCGGGGCGCCCCCTTCTGGTCCGGACCGTCAGTAAGGCGGTTGCTATGAACATAGAACCAACCAAAACATTATAGGTCCAGAAGGAGACTGTTATGTGAGAGACCGTCCACCTAACCTCGATCAGGTGGAAAGCTGGTGGCTACAGGGGAATTAGGCAGGGGAGGACAAAAAACAGAGGTTAAAAACAGAGGTTAAAAACAGAGGTTAAAAACATCCGGAGCTACTAGGTCATCCTACCGCTCTGACCCGGGCGAGGACGCTGCCTCGTCCAAATCACGTCCCTCAGACCCTGCTTACCGCTCCGTGACCTGCGGTTCCTCTTGCCCCTGCCCTTAGGCGGGGGAGGAGCGCGAGCCGCAACACTAGCCTTCTGCGCCCCTCTACGACCCTCAGATCGAGATGGGCCAGGACCCCTGAGTTGCTCGGGCTCGGACCTGGACCTTCGTGGAATGAAGGATTTAAAGGCCACTGAGCGCGCCCTTGCCTCCCTGAACTTCCCGACCACCATCTCGACGGAGGTACCAAAAAGCTCAGAAGGCGAGACCGGAGCATCGAGAAGAAACCCCCTTTCTTCCTTCCCGATGTCAGCCAGGTTCACCCACAGATGTCTCTCCGTCACCACCATGGCCGCCATAGACCTGCCCATGGCGGAGGCGGCCTGCTTGGTAGCTCGGAGAGAGAGGTCTGTGGTGCGGCGCAGCTCGGCTACCTGGTCAGGTGAAAGGCCCTCACCTGTATCCAGGTCCTTCAGCAGGTCAGCCTGGTAGGCCTGTGCAGTGAAGCCACAGCCTGACCAGCTGCCGCGTATGACCTGCCATTTAAGCGGGATGTATCTTGGAGGGGCTTAGATGGCAAAGCGGGAGATTTAAGAGAGGACGTTTGCCCCACAGAGAGATAGCAAGCCAGCGTCTCTTCTACAGGGGGCATCCTCTCATAGCCGTTCTCATGCAAGCCCTCGATATTAGCATAGCTCGTATGCTGAAACCGGTGGATGCGAGAGGAAAACGGCCTCTTCCATTCCTTTTCGACTTCTGCATGTAAGTCAGGCAATAATGGAAGGCTCACCTGGGCTGGAGGGCTATGGTCAGACAAGTACCACTCAGCGAGGCGACCTCGTGGCGCCACCTTGCTGGCACGCTTCCATGGCAAATCTAATTTTGCCGTGGCGCGATCCATAACCTCTAACAGCTCCTCATACGCGGGACAGGAGGATTGAGAAGGCTCAGCCTCAGCTTCTTCACCACTCTCAGACATTTCCTGCTCTTCCTGTGTAGAACCCAGCAGAGCACTAACTTCAGTGTCAGAATGGGTTAATGATACCACATCTGCCTCCCGAAGTTCGCTCTCGTTCGCCGCCGGAGAGTGTGAAAAGGAAGGTCCCTCTCTACACTCCTCAGCGAGATCCATTTGTGATCCCCACGAGCTCATTCTCCTCCGTGCCTCGGCAACGGCGGGACCTGAGCCGCGGGATCCAGATGGCTGTCCCTCTTTCCTCGAAAAGAGAGACAAACGAGAGTGGAGCTTTCTCAGAGAGAAACGCTCGCAGTGCACCCAGACCGCCCCCTCAAGGACATCGCGCGCGTGCTCTTCGCCCAAACAAGAGACGCAAAGAGTGTGTGTGTCATCGGGTGTCAGATAACGCTGACACGGATGCACACACTGTCTAAACGCCTTGCTAGTGGAAGCCATGATTAAAACAGTAATAGATCGCTCTTACCGTTTTGGTCGTTTCTCAGATGCACGCTTCAAACAAAACAGTCAACTGAAGACGAAGAAGATGTTGACGGGTCCTACGGGCGCGTATTTATAGTCGCGCTGGTAGTGACGTCAGAGGCTGTCGCCGGCCAACACGTTGGCGTTTTTCAAAGTATGCTTCAGACACGGGTCACGACGAGGTGTTCCCCATAGTGTCCCCTCAGAGGACGCAGTTCGAAGTTCCCTTGAAAGGGAACTTCTATTCACCATTGGCTTCAATGTGAACAGCGTAATCTGTACGTTGCTGGTTCTCAGCGCTGAATCTCATGTCTGTCCAGTATGTCATGTCGTCATGTCTGAGTCAAGACCACTGATCAGTGGTCAAGACACAAACGCGTTTCCTTCAAATTTTTCTTACGACAGTTAAGCTTATGCAAGTATCGTGAAAGTAAGTTAAAGGTAGGTTAAACTGTAAATCCGTCATTCGTTTCCTTCAGTGCCCACTGGCAGAGCGTGCATGTACTTTATCAATTGATATGGCCTGCTATTTTGGGTTAAATAATGTCCTGAATGTTTCCAGATATACAAAGTTAAGTTTTAATGGAGAAATATGTCTGAATTTATTATTAAAATGCATTATATAAATAAGCATCAAGTGTCACTGCAATGTCTAGCCTCAAATTTTGCATGGACAAACACTTTTGAACGAGATACATTCTCTCTAAGTACAGTAAGTTTTTTTTATTTTATTTTTATTTTTTTCATGCTCAACTCCCTTGTCTTTATATTGCATTATGAGTTTCTCAAACAACATATTCAGGGACTATCAATTTCATTGAACCTTTCCTCCCTCATTAGTGTCATAAGTAGGTATTGACTTCTGCAGGAGGCGAAAAGCTCCCACAGTCCCATCAGATGAGCCTAACAAATTCAAGTTAAGTTAGAGGACGTACAGTCTCACAGCCCCAAACCAAGCCAGGCTGGAAGGCATTGCTGGAGATTGCAGAAGTGTGGCCGCTATGGCTATCTGTTGTGTAAAGATAAGTTTTGGTGGAAGGAAATGTTTTCAGAGTTTTTGAAACGTTTCTGTGCCAAAGTGGAAAGATGTAAATGCATCTCAAAGCAGTTT
The DNA here is from genome assembly GCF_963082965.1 of Carassius carassius. Taxonomy (NCBI): domain Eukaryota; kingdom Metazoa; phylum Chordata; class Actinopteri; order Cypriniformes; family Cyprinidae; genus Carassius; species Carassius carassius. Next base: position 13,331,473 of record NC_081760.1, read on the forward strand.
AAGGAGGAGTGTGAAAGCCAGGTGATAAGCTGTTTACTCATACTGGTACTATCTTTGGATTCATCTTAAACCTAAATCCATCCATCCATTGTTTGTTTGTTCATGCATCTGTCTGTATTTTTGGCTCTGTCATACATCCTTCATGTGCCTTCAGCAGAGCCGAAAGCTAAAACTCTATAAAAAAATACCTTTTGACACAAGCATTAGAGGAAATTATTCTCCATGAAACAAGACTTTCAAAGTTATGTTTGATTGCTATGAATCTCTGTCGTGACAATGCTTGTCAAAAACAATTAGGTAATTCACATCTTATGGTTGTATTTGTGCTATCTTACAGTTGGTTTTCCTGGCATTTGCTTGTGTCAAATTTCAATAAATATAACTTAATCATATTAAGAATTATGTTCCGATTTCACTTGTGAACTTGCATAATGTGCTGCCTAAAATGAGCCTTTATTCTCGGGAGCATAGCATATCAGCAACCTTTAATTAACTTTAAATATGTAAAATGAAGGAATAAAGGACTAAAATAAGTCTATGAAATCAATTATTGGAGTATTTTATTTATATGTTTGGCGAGGGCTTATCTGAAATATAGCAGATCCTTCAGAATGAGAACATTTTTGATTCGCCTTCTCTTTCAAACACACTTTGACGGGGGCTGCTGTGCTTTTGATAAAACATATTTGCATATAATTTCACACTTGGTTAATTAATTTCTGTAGCTGACAGGGCAGCAGGCACTCTGGGCTTTCAAACAAGTGAATTTGAACTGCACTGAAAATAAATCTTCAACAACCACCTTTAGATTTTGTGTGGCAAATGAGCCTGTTTGCATTTGTGATCTGACATGCATGACTGTTTCATATTGTCAGTATGAGTGTGTTCTCTTGCTAACGGTCAATTGAAAACTGCTATAGATATTTAATGTTTCTTTATATTTCTCACCTCCACTGCACAGTTTGGGAATCAAGTACACATTCTGCCACATTTCCATTTTCACTTCAAAAGTAGCTTAAAAGCCACATCTGTATATGTCCACCCTTGACAATTCACTTTGTATTTGGTAGGATGTATATATGAGTGTGATCCGGGGGATATATTTCCATGATGTTGTCATATATTTACAAAGCAACCATTGCCGCATATCTAATTACTTTCTTTCGCACACTTCACCTCAATCCCGACGGCCTGCTCATCTCCGTCCCTCAGGGAAGACAGTCTGTGCCAGCTCTTTCCTTGAACATGCTCACCATCTGTGCCCACTCCCTCATTGTTTACTGCTTTGTTAACCCTTTATTTCACACTTCTCTGTATTTTCAGTGGTTGTAAAGTGGGATAGCCTGAAGAGACCAAATATTTATTCAACTGACATCAGAGCTAACAAGAAAGCTATACTGAAAACTGTCCATAATCAAGTTGGATTTACTGTGTTTGTGTCAAATTACGATGCCAATCACCAAACTTCTTGTCTCTTGTAACCGAATGTGATGCACCATGCTTGAATGTGCAAAACTGTGATGGTTAGAAAGTAATGTCTTAAATTATTATATTTCTTAACAGTGTTATTTTAGTGTTATTTACTGTATATACTATTATAGTTTTTATTAATATTTTGAATTAATTTAGATTTTCAGTTTTCGTTTTACTTAATTTTTTTGTAATTTGGCATATGCTTTATATTCTTTCTTAAAATATTATACTTTTCAAAAATATTCCTTGTAAATCTCAATTTATAACATTAATGGGGGTGCAGGTGGGTAGAGACTCGTGTGTGTGTGTGTGTGTGTGTGTGTGTGTGTGAAAGTGAGTACTCACATTAGGCAATCTTAACCATGTCCGAGCGTGGTTCGTTTAGCCGGCCCCTGCTCATTTTGGAAGAGGTGGGCCAGAGCACGGTTTAATTGGGCATTTTATATATATATATATATATATATATATACACACAGTATATACACCTTTGCAGGTGTTTTGAGTTGATTAGCTGATTGGCACGTCACTATATTCTAATTTGTTGAGATTGGGTTTTTGTTAAATGTGAGCCAAAATTATCACGATAAAAAGAACCAAAGACTTAAACTACTTCAGTCTGTGTGCACTGAATTTGTGTAATACACGAGTTTCACAATTTGAGTTGAATTACTGAAAAGCTAACGTTACCAGTGAACACATACATTAGCTAAGAGAGTCTGGGGTAGAGTTAGCTGGTTAGCTACCTTGGCAACCGACGTCACAGCGCAGTGGAAGCTGGGACTAACGTTAGCTAGCAAGTGTTTTTTTTTTTCTTTTTTAATAACTACAGTACTATAGAAATGAAACTTTGATATACAGATATATATCTGATAGATATATAGACTACTTTGAATTATACAAATGTTTAATTTCTATATAGTGTTGGCCCATAGGTGTTGTCCCCATGAAAAGATATAATATAATATGTGAGGGATGTACTTACTTTCATGATACACTGCTAGCTAAGTTAACATTAACCTACCTAAGCTAAGTTAGTTGGCAGTTAACCAGTGCCAGTTTCCAACTTACCGTTTTGTGTCTGAACTCGGTTCATTCACAGAAGGCTTCAAACGTTGGTCGAATAACTTGCTTGCTAGAACGTAAGTTGATGAAATTTTCAATACAGCTGAATTATTTGTCTTGTTCAATCTCCAAAGTTCAAAGTCATCAGTGCCACTCTGTCAAAACTGATATATATTTTTGGCGGTTGCATGGGTGACGTCAATGCCGTGTCATGCCATACTGCGTTGTGCCATCCACGAGCTTCTACTTTTCAAAATATAAGCTTCACCAAGCTACTAATTTTAAGTAAGTAAAAGTAAAAGCTCACGTCTGGAATAAAATACTTTTTTTTTTCATTTCTATACAAATGCAGATTATCATACTAATGAATAAAATACTTAAAGCTAATGCTTTAAAAGTAAGATACATGTGCAGACTATCATGATAATGGATAAAATACTTTAAAATATATTTTGTGTTTTTTAACTAAACAGTACAAGATAAATGCAGACTATCATGCTAATGAATAAAATACTTTAAAATGTATGCCTGTCTATAAAATAAATGCAGACTAAATTTTAAATTAGGTTTGATCAAATGTATTTTAACATCAGGGACACAACAATAACATCCAGAAATCAGCAAACTATATGTATGGCTAAAATTGTTAGCTAATATTCGCTAACAAATGTCAACCAACGCTAATGCAGTTTTAAATGAGGTTTCATCAATTGTACATTAACATCAGGGACACAACAATAACGTCCAGAAATCACGAACTTACCACTGACTCCATCTGGAAAAATTTCATATTTTGTTTTTGACCCTCTAAACTTACCGTTGGACAGCCAAAACTTGATGATATTAAGTTGTTTTAGCTCAAACATAATTACAATAAGATAGGCCATTAAAAGGTACAGTTTACTCAGAATTCATAAAACTCAGTTTGTTTGAGTAGAAACTACTGATTGGACAATAAGAAAGGACAAGAAAAAGTTCAGCTTAATCAGAATTAACAAGTAGTGTCAATAAATTAGACACATATGTACTCAATCTCTTTGAGTTGAATCAAAATCTGGGTTTACAATGTAAATGTCAAATGCTAAGATCCACTTAGTTACCCATTAACTCAATATAAGACAATATAATCTGAAATGTACTGTATACTGTAAACTGTAAACGATCTGTGAAATTACTGATTATGATAAGGGCCGTTACATTTCCCACACATGCTCTGTAAGTAGCTGACCAATCACAGCAGACTAGGCTTTTAGGAATTGCAGGGCTTTCATTTGCAGTGTTTAATTACTTAATTTAGGAATTAAAACAGAGCATTCAGACATAGGTGGGGAAAGAAGTGTTGCAGCAATGTACATTTACAGTTAGATAGATAGATAGATAGATAGATAGATAGATAGATAGATAGATAGATAGATAGATAGATAGATAGATAGATAGATAGATAGATATAATGCCCAACTGAACTGTGCTCTGGAGATGCAGGTATTTGTACACAATGAAGGCCTGCACCAACAAAATGAACAACAACAAACAACAAAACTCTTAATGTGTAACATAATAGGATCCAATGGCTTTTGAAATTCATAGCTCCTTCTCCTTATGAAAACAAATTATGTTGTAAGCCTGTAGAAATAAACAAGTGCTGACACTGGGACCAATTAGCATTTCATTTCAATTATGATGAGATGTTTTCACAGTAGCAACATGCTCCCAAGTTTCACTTCTGATTTAAAGGTCAACATACCTCCAGTAAGCTGAAAGTTATTATTCTTCTGGTGCCATTCCACTGGCTGAAATATAACGTGTCTCCTGGTGCCTCTGGCCGTCTGCCTATCTCGTAATAGTTTAGAAAAGCCCGGAAAAAAATACCACACGTTTTCCTGCTTCTCTATCTTGTTAAAGGGATATTTCCCCAAAAAATTCAAATTTGATGTTTATCTGCTTACCCCCAGGGCATCGGAGATGTAGGTGACTTTGTTTTTTCATTCCCATCCACTTCCATCATAAGACTGACAAGACTGCAATGTTTTGTTTTAAAAATCTCCCTTTGTGTTCTACTGAAGAATCAAAGACACCTACAACTTGGGGTAAGCAGATAAACATCACATTTTCATTTTTGGGTGAACGATCCCTTTAAAAACATCACCATCCTTTGTGTCTCTCACTTAGCCTCATACATAAACCATGCCCCAATGTTTGTTTTGGCTCAAAGCTGGACATTTCTATAATGAGCAAAATGATCTGCCAACAATCAAGGGTTTTGGCACAGACTCTCAGGCTCTCGTCGCATGTATTGTCATCCATATTATTGAACTGTCACTACTCAAGACCCTCAGCCTGTTTTTCCACAATGAGAAACAGACAGGCTGCAGTTTGGCTTTAGACTGATTGTCATTGTCTTTGTGTTTATCCTTCTCTGATGTGTATTGTGCAAACACGGCTTTTGATATGGTTATAATGCTAGAATATAGTGTTTTCTTGTTCTTCTTCCTCATTTTCTTCTTCATATCTTTTTATTTGTCTTTTCATTTTGCAAGGTTTCTCAGGAGTTCCTTTATTTATATATATATAAAAAATAAAAGTAGCAAATCAGTAGCTCAGGTGTTGAGATCATGCCAAAACCCTCTATTATCATTATCATTTTATTTTATTTTAATGTATGTATGTATGTATGTATGGTTGGCATATAACTTTACAACCAAGTGAGCTAAAAAGGTATTTTCTCCATCAAATAACTTTGGAAGAACTGATTTGCTTTGGTGAATTGATTCACGCAGATGATTCATGTAAATGAACTTGTTCAATAAATGATTAAGCTGATTCAATTGATTCAAGTCCTAGGCCTCCTTCTATTTTTTAAAGCATATTTATCAGATCTAGTATGGTATGATAGGTCAAAATTATAGCTAACCAAAATGTTTTCCATCTTTAAGTCTATATTCTTCAAAATCAGTCAAGTGATGTAAATATTTATCCTATTTGCTTAAAGTTTATTCTTCTTCTTGTCTTTTGAGTAGCAGTCACCATTAACTACTACAAAATTAATTTTTGGATTGTTTTATTTTTAAAACAATTGCAAACTGTGGGATCTCCAACATTACTGGGTAATTAAAGTAAACCGTGATAATAATAAAGACCTACATTTGTCAGATAATCCGAATATGTTATAGCTTACATAATAAGCGCTAAACATCTCATAAGCAAACCATTCTTAGTAGTAGGCCAAAATATTAGCAGACAGCAGCAGCATTAATGTTTCGTTTAATAACGTGTGCACACTCCCGCACGAACATTTGCTGAACAGCGACCCCTGGTCACAGTTTTAGCTAGGTCACTGATTTCGGCACAACATAGGCAGTACACTGGAGATGAAAATAATTTGAGATTTTTTTATAATTATGTCTCTTTAAATTGAATGTAATTGCACTGTATTACATGACTACAGTACCATGTAGTTATTGTAAACCTAAAATACATGTATGTGATGATATTGTAAATCTTAATTGCAGTAACTTACTTGTTTTATCTGGAGTCAATGGTTTGAAGTTAAAAAATGTCTTTAATGATGGATTTGTTTCTTACAAACATGCAGCTTTTCACTTCTTAAGATGTTAACTGATGGACTGGAGTCATGTGGATTACTTGTGGGTTGTGATGTTTTTATCAGCTATTTGGACTTTCATTCTGTTGGCACTAATTCACTACAGAGGATCCATTCATGAGCAAGTGATGTAATGCTAAATTTCTCCAAAAGAAACAAACTCATCTACATCTTGGATGGTTTGAGGATGAGTAAATTTTCTGTACATTTTAATTTTCAACTAAACTATTTATTTAGCTTCTTTTTAGTAGACAAATCTTTTTATTGAATTTTCCAAACATTTGAACAACCATCACATCAAATTAAAATGTTAATACAGCATTGCAAACATAATAGGAAAACAAAACAAACAAACAAACAAACAAAAAGAACTTACTGGGGGGGGCTAACGGGGGAGCTTACAATTAGTATTTTGGGTTAAATTTATCTTCAATATATGAAAGGGAAGGTCTCCATACTTTAAAAAATCTGTTAACAGAGCTTTGCATGGAATGTCTCAGTTTCTCTAGCTTTAAATACGCCATGACACTTTCTACCCACTTAATGTGTGTTGGTGGTTTATTTGACTTCCATTTTAGAAGTATAAGCCGTCGGGCCAGCATAGAAGAGAAAGCCAGTGCTTCCGATTGACCTGGCCGTAGTGAAAGGTTTTCAGATGCTACACCAAATATTGCTATTACGGGGTCTGGTTTTATCTCCTTTCCACACATATATGAAAACGTCTCAAACACAGCAGACCAGAATGGTCCTACAACTGGGCATGTCCAAAACATATGACCCAAAGTGGCCTCATATCTGTGACATCTAGAACATGTTGGGTCTATTTCTGGGAATATTCTTGCCAGTTTACTTCTAGAAAAGTGTAGCCTATGGATTATCTTAAATTGCAGTAGTCCATGTCTGACACAAATAGATGTTGAATGAATTCTCCTAATGGCTGATTGCCAGACTGTTTCTGCGACTACACTTCCCAAATCCTCTTCCCATTGTTTCTTTAAAAAGTCTAAAGATGGAGAGGCCGCTCTTTGAATCAGACTGTACACTGTTGATATCAGACCTCGTTCAGATGTACTCAAGTCAAAGAGCTCCTCAATCCAACAATGAGGGGAGGGGGGGCGAAAGGGTATTAAAATATTTTTTGGCTAGACTTCGCACCTGCAGATACCTATAAAAACTAGATTTAGGAATATCAAATGTTTTAATCATATGGGCAAAAGAGACAAAACTATCACCTTGAAAAAAAATCCCTTACACACCTGAGTCCCTTTCTAAACCATGCCTGAAATGCATGATCAATTAAGGATGGTGGAAACAATGCATTGGAAGTAATGGGTAACAAGGAGAGTGCTTGTTTTTGCTTAAAGTGTGACCTAAACTGAGCCCATATTTTTAGAGTGCTAGTCACCAAAGGGTTGCTTGTCAAATACTTCCTGTTGAGTGGTAGTGGGGCACAGAGCAATGAGAAAAGAGAAACTGGACCACAAGATGCCTGTTCCATCTCCACCCAAACAGGTTTGCTCTCCTGATCCAAATGTTCTGCCCAATAGATAACTTTATCAATATTACATGACCAATAATAATACAAAAAGTTGGGCAATGCCAGTCCCCCTTCATCTTTCTGTCTTTCTAAAAATGTTTTCCTGATTCTTGGAATGCTTTTATTCCATATGAAGGAAGATAAAAGTTTGTCTAACTCCTTAAAGAAAGATTTGGGGATAAACAATGGGACATTTTGAAATAAAAATAAAAATCTTGGCAGAGCCGACATCTTAATTGTGTTTATTCTGCCTGCCAATGAAATAGGTAATAAGGACCATTGGTTTAAATCTTTTTTAGTTTTTTCCATCAATACAGTGAAATTACATTTAAATAGTTCTTTGTATGTACTTGTCACTGAAATTCCCAAGTACTTAAAGGCATTATAAGTTGTTTTGAATGGGAATTGCTTGAGATCTAACTGCTTTGCCTCATTATACTTTTATTAAAATTTATCTTATATCCTGATATTCCCCCAAAACTATTTATAAGTTCTATCGCTTTGGGTATGGACATATCTGGGTTGGATATATATATTATGAGGTCATCTGCATACAACGAAATCTTGTGGGTGCTCCCACCTCTATTTATACCTAGCAGATCTGTCTCCTTCCTTAACGTTATAGCTAGGGGTTCTATCGCAATGTTAAATAAAAGTGGTGACAGGGGGCAGCCCTGTCTTGTACCCCTGTGCAAACAAAAATAATCTGATATTACCCTATTGGTTCTTATACAAGCAGTTGGATGTGCATAGAGTATACTGATCCAAGTGCAAAAACTAGATCCAAAACCAAAATGTTTCAGGGCTGTGAATAAATACATGTATTATATGCGATCAAAGGCTTTATGTGCATCTAACGACAACAGAACCTCTGGTAGTCGTGGGCTGCCTTGTGAGTAAAGTATAATGAATAGTCTTTGCAGATTACTTGAGAGCTGCCGTCCAGGCATGAATCCTGTCTGGTCTTGATGTATAATAGACTGTATGACAGGATTCAGCCTCACTGCCAAGACCTTAGCTAATATCTTATAATCATTTGAAAGCAAACTTATAGGGCGATATGAGTCGCATTTTAGGCGATCTTTAACTTTTTTGTGTACAACTGTAATAATAGCCTGATACATTGTTGGTGGTAAAATGTTTGTCTTGTCACATGGCTCCGATGTATACAATTCCTCATAAAAAAATTTAAACTGCTTGTTAATATTCAACTGGTCTGTGGTTACTCCCTTTGCTGTCTGAATTTCAGATATATAATTAGCTTCAGTTGTCTGTCTCAGATGGTGTGAAAGCAACTTACTAGCCCTTTCACCATACTCAAATTCTTGCTGTTTAGATCTCAGATGCAATGCTTCCTCTGCCTCTGTAACCAGGTTATCTAATTCTGACTGTAAAACTCCTCTCTCCTTGTATACAGTAGCAGTGGGGTTCTAGAATGTTCTTGATCTATATCATTTATCCTTGAGATAATCTGATTGATTCTATCCATTCTTTTTTTCCTCATACCTACACTGTATGAAACTATTTGGCCTCTCAAAAAGGCCTTCATTGTCTCCCAGAGGTTGCAATAAGTCATACCTGGTGTGCAGTTTGTTTCAAAGAAGTAATCTATCTGTCTAGATAAGAAATCAACAAACGTCTCATCTGCCAATAATCTGGAGTTGAATCTCCACACACCCTGGGGTGGGATGTTATTAGGAAAGCAGAGAGTCATCAGTACAGGGCTATGGTCAGAAATTACTATACCTGTGTATTCACATGAACTAAGTAATGGTAGCATTCTCTTGTCTAAAAAGATGAAATCAATCCTTGAATAAATCTGATGCGCTGCAGAAAAAAGAATATTGCCTTGATGTTGGATTCTTATATTTCCATGCGTCGACCATACCATAAGTTTGCATAAACTCATTGACACATCGAGCTGATTTACTAAGTGGCCCAGATGATGCTTTAGATCGGTCCAGAACTGGGTGGAGTGTACAATTTAAATCACCTCCTAAAATAAGCTGGTGACTGTCAAGATTTGGAAGACGTGTAAAGAGGTCTTTAAAAAAATTAACATTGTCCCAATTAGGTGCATATATGTTTACCAGCAGCACTTGCTGGTTGAACAGTTTTCCTTGGGCAATAACATAACGGCCCTCTTTATCAGCTATCACCTTTGATTCCTCAAATGATCTCTATGAATTAATATGGCAGTACCTCGACTTTTCCCAGTAAACTTTGAATGAAAACTGAAAAGCCCCCTCTTTACATCTTATTAAGATCCTTAGGAATCAAGTGTGTTTCTTGTAAATATACAATAGATGCTTTCTGTTTGGAGATTCAAGAGAAAACCTTATTTCGTTTTATTGGATGATTAAGACCCCGGCAATTCCAACTTAAAACTACTGTACTGCCTCTCTTTGACATACGTGATTACTATTTGCAGCATATATGCTCCCTGGGAACGAGGAGGGGGGAGAAGAAAAAAAAAAAAACCAACAACAACTTGAGCTGGCCTCTAAAAGAAGGCTGCTAATACTACCAGTTACCATATCCTCTTAACGTCACTCGTCCCACTGACTTAAACTCCAATCTGAACTGTTATAATAAAATAATAATGCCACAAACTGCATTTCTCTTGTTTACAGGAAGATGTTAAATACTAGAGAGATAAAGAACGAATCTCTTAAGTGTATTACTGTCAACCGACTTTATCATCAGATACTACTAAGTGCCATAATCAACAAAAAGTAATCAGACAAAGTCCGAATATGTTTAACTCACCATGCATTAATTAGCAAGATATTAAGGGTCATATCATTTGTATTAGGGTTTTAGAGTGTCTCTCACGAAGTCCATAGCCTGCTTTGGATCTTTAAAACTCCGCCTCACCCCATCTTTCGTGATGATTCTCAACTCGGCAGGATAAAACAGACCGTAGCGCACACCCTCACAGCGTCTGAGTAGTCCACGCACCTCATTGAAGGCTGATCGCTGTTTCATGACCTTTTGGGTATAGTCAGGCTGGAGGTGTATTTTGTCTCCATCCGGTGTGACAATCTCCCTGCTCTGCATGGCTTTCTTAAGCAATAATTCCTTCTCCTGAAAATAGTGAAATTTCACTATAATTGCCCTTGCTGGTTGATCGTCTCCTGGTCTCGATCTCAAGGTTCTGTGCGTGCGATCTATTACAGGGGCCTTGTCCAGTTATAGCGAATCCTTAAGCAGCTCGGATATGAAGTTGGGAATATGCTTTCCTTCCTCCCGTCTCTCCTTCACTCCCGTAATGCGTAGATTACAACGGCGCGATCTGGCCTCAAGATCCTCATTTTTTGCTTCCAATGCAACGACATCTTGTTTAAGTTTCGCCACCTCTCGCTGCAGAGTACTCACGTCATCCGAATGTCCGCTTTCTGCTTCTTCCAGCGAGAGCACCCGCGTCTCAAATTGTGGCCATTCTCGCGGCTGCTTGGCCCATCACGGTCCCAAACTCCTCTCTCAGTTGCTCACATTGCGTCTTTATCTCCGTGGCCTGGATCTCGGCTTTTTCGTCTATTTTCGAGAGTAGCTCCGTTTTAAGCATTCGTATCTCACTGAGAATAATCTCTTGGTTAGTTTCCATTCTGTTTCCCGCTGGTTTGCTGCGTGTGCCGGGCATATTCAATAAACATCTAAATTAGACGATTATTTATTCAAACTTTACTTTGTAGGGCCTCTTCTTTTTTTTAACTAAATGTAATCACAGTGAGCTGGTCGAGAATGCATTTGTTTTTAACTAGTTAAATACAGTTCAGTATGGAGACCAGTCAAACACGTCTTCACATGTTGCCGACCTAACCGGAAGCCCTTATTTAGCTTCTTTTTGTTAGTAACTTTTATAAGTTTTTGAAACTGCACCTTTCAAGTTTGTGACAGATGCTTCTCTTTAAATGATTTTACACATTTTATATTCTATATATCCATTTTATATAAGCCTCTAAAATTAACATGAGTAGCATAGCTCAGGGGTGCGTTCTCCGATAACGTTGTCTCTTAGCGCGCTACGAAGACTCAAAAGGTACACCTTAACTACATGTATACCTTTCCTACGTGTGTTCTCCGAACTATACCTTAGGATGTTGCTTAAGGTAAACCTTCTTAAGTTCGACCTTAGCAGGTGCTGTCCATGGTGGAGGTGCTGAATAGGTTGAAATCGATGCCTCGATGATCGATTGTGCGCTCTTTCCTTCACAGCGGTATAGGTAAAGTATTGAGAAAACAATGTTCTTTATAAAGAAGCGTATTATTTAGAAATAGTACAAACTGCATTTATCGGGGCTCATTGAAATATACATGCAGAAATAAATATGAGTATGTGTTTATAATTTAGCAAGTGTGCAATCCCAAACCCTCATGGCCATAAGTGTGTTAATGTTCTCCACAACGTATGCTGATTATCCACCAGCCGTATCACATTATTGGCGTAAATCGCTCATTTGTGTAATTGGATGATTTCCTCAATAAAAGCGCAAACATGAGAGACATACCGACATTCACTATGTCGGGAAAAAAAGTCCGCAAAAAGAGATCGGCCAGCTTCACTGCTGCCGAAATGTCTATACTGCTGGATGAGGTGGAACACCACAAAGGTGTATTATTCGCTAGTTTCCGCACAACGGTCTCCAACAAAAAAAAAAAAGAACTCTGGGAAAGCATAGCCATGAAATTGGCAGCGTCTGGTTCCTGCCCATTGAGACAGTGGGACGTGATCCGTAAAAAATGGCACGATTTTGCCAGCGCTGCCAAAGCGAGAGGCGCAGCAGTCCGGAGAGACCGGGAAAGAACTGGTGGGGGACCCAGCTCTGTGCCTGCACTCAGTCGCGATGAGGAAAGGGCCCTGGCAATCCTCGGAGAAGCGGCCTCACAGGGTATCTCAGGGGGGATTGATCTGAGAGCAGGTGTGGATACATTGCCGCAGAGCACTTCATCTTTACCTCCTCGACCCAACACACCCTCTTCCCCTGCCAGCAGTGACAGCGCTTCTTCAGCACCGGCGTCACCACACCTGTCCGCACCTTCACTACCATTGACTGAGGTAGCCCAGCACCAGCAATCCGGCTCCAGAAGGCGTCCTTTAATCCGATGCGACTGCAGTGATGAGCTGGTGAAGCTAGAAAAAGAGAAGCTACAACTTCTGCGGGGAATCGAGCAAGGGCTACAAGAGGCAAACGACATCGCCCGAGCCACGCTGGAGGTGGAAAAGGCAAAGGTTCATATTATGGAAAAGCAGTATGCTTTGTCCGAGGCACAGTTTCAAAGGCCATCAATTTCCGTTCCAATAATACTCCCAGATCAAGGTAAGGTTTTATGATGTTTATGAGTGTCGTGTTGTTTTTAATCTAACTATTCTTTTACGTTACAGGTGAACCATCGCCGACCCAGTAACAGGCTTATTCACATTTTTCTGTTTTCTGTGGTGTGCCTTTTCAAATTTACTTTCAAAAGTATTTTCAAATAAAACACGATTAAAAGCAAAACTGTTGTCATCAATGTTGGGTTTGCAGATCATCTTTAAAGGAAATATCCTTTTCCATCTCATGAAAGTGTGTGTAAGAAGTTTACATTACTTTTAATTGGGGTGTTTTTAGGCATGCAAAAAGCACCTTATGAGTGACACTTTTCCCCAAGTATATAATATACCCGTATCCACATCATCAATTTTCACTACGAGGTTAATGCTGTGTATTTTATTTATTTTTTATATATATGCATGCAAAGCCAATTGTAAGTACAAATAGCACACATGCTACAGTATATAGTAGGTACACAGCGCAAGGAGATCGGGTAGCCTAGGTATTGTGACACCACCTTTTGAAGTACTAAAGTAAAAAAATAAGGTGATTGGGGTTTCAGCATTTAAGTGAAATGGCATGGGAATAGGTGACAAATGAACTGTGTGCACAACTTCAATTTATTAGAGAAACACAAATAAATGAGGAACCTGAGTGGTCGATTTAAACAAAGAAATTGCTTGAAAAAATATTAACCAAAAATAGAGTGAATCATTTGGTGCCTCGTTTGCACACCAGCAGCGTGTAGGGCATCTCGTAATTCAGGTGGGTTGTGGAAACCTGCTTCCTCTTCCTCCTCTTCTTCCACCTCTTCTGGCAAAGCTGCACCTCCAGTAACTGCAATGTTGTGTAGCATGGCTGTAGCTACTACTACTGCACAACATCTTTGTGGCTTCAGACGCAACCCTCCAGCAGATTTATGAAGGCAACGGAAACGCATCTTCCAGCACCCAATCGAGCGCTCCACCAAGTTGCGGGTACGAGCATGTGCAGCGTTGTAACTGTGCTCAGACTGCGTGGTGGGGTTGGTGACTGGATTAAGAAGGTATGTTCTTAGGGGGTAGCCGCTGTCTCCTAAAAAAATGCTCTGCCCAAAAACTCTTCTTTCTGCGTCTTGACCCACCGCTGAATTGGCCCACACAAAGCTGTCGTGTGTGCTACCAGGCCACTTTGCCACTACGTCTGTAATCACTCCCCTGTGATCAACTACCACTTGGACATTGATAGCCACGAAGCCCTTGCGACAAATGAAGGCCTGGTCGAGTGCTGATGGGTTGGAGATGTGAATAAGTGTCCCGTCCACAAGGCCAATTACTCGCGGGATACCCGCAATGGCATGGAAGCCTTGATGTGTCTCCATCACTTCGTGCATTGTGAAAGGCATACGTATGTAATCAGTGGCGTGGCGAAGCAGTACGTTTGTGACTGAGTGAACGCACAGCCACACTGAGGTCTTACTCAGCCCATATCCATCCCCAACAACCTCCAGAAAACTCCCCACGGCATAAAAACGAAGAGCCGCCAGCAGCTGAATTTCGGGGCTGAGGGGGTAGCTCCGTCGAGTTTGTCTTGACAAATCTGGGCCAACAAGATGCAAGAGCTGCAGAATTTGCTCCCGTGGCAGGCGAATTTTTTTTACAATGGTCTCTTCTGACATGGTAGTCAGTGGACTACAGTGTTCTCTTATAAAGTAATTGACATACACTAACTGCCTCCGCGGACGGCGCCGTCTTTGATTTAAAACAAGTACTCGCTGTCTCGCTGCCATAGCTATAAAGTTTGTGTAAACTCATCTTTCTTTATAGACTCCTAAGCCTTTTCTGTCAAATGGTTCGCCAGCTGATGTGCCTTAGGATAGTAATTAAAAAAGCTAACAACCATTAGTGTATGGAAACTTTATTAATGAAAACACTTCCATACACTGGGTGTAGGCTATAACAACTTAAGTATTGTATGTGTAAAAATTTAAAGTAAAAATGTAATTTTAATACTAAATCAGATTTTATATTAAATGTTCATATAAAATTTTCTATGTGTAATTAAACTGCGATGTAAAAAAGCTTTTTGCGTAGTGGTGGCCACTAGCGGTATGAACCGTCAGCAGCTATAAGGTATAGCTAAGAGCGCTCCAGACCAACCTTACGAACGTATGACTTACAGAAGGTATACTTAACTAAGAAGGTTTCGGAAACCACGTATTAACGATAAGGTACTTCTTAAGGTACAACTTAAGAACGACGTAGCGTTAAGGTATTTTCGGAGAACGCACCCCAGATCATTTGAAAGTTTGAAATCTCTGACTTTTGATAACAGACATCTGACAAATCTGAGCACAGTTTGAGATGCTTTTGAAATGCATTATGAATGCATATTGATTATTCTACCCTCATGAAAATTTTCAAATAGTGCTACTTTGATTTTGCTCTAAATGTGATGCCATTTTTATGTGAACGTACACTACACTAGTAATATTGTGAAATATTATAACAACTTAAAATAAATTGTTTTATATTTGAATATATTAAAATTTAATCATGTCCTGTGATGCAAAACTGAATTTTCAGAATCATTACTCCTGTCTTCAATGTCACAGAAATCCTTGTGCCTGTGTGGATGCATCAAGCACAAACCAGGATATAGTTGCAGGAAAATCACTGTGCATACAATTTCAGTGTCGTTTTGTGGAGTCGAGTACCTCTGCTCTATAGAAACCATGAGTTTACTGGGCCTGTCCTCACAGGAGAAAAATCTGAGTAGTAGGATAAGCAAAAAAGTCATACTAAAGAGATCTTATTGGGGATTTTTCTTCCTTAGAGGCTCTGGAGTAACTGGAATGACTATGTTTCCCTATAAAGCAGCAACATTAGCAGAATGCAGTTTTGGCAATTTAACTTAAAAGATGAGGTAAAGGAGTCATAAACCTTTTAATTTGTTTCATAGACAGCATATGGATCCTGCGTAACCACATCTGAAGCAATCTTTCTTCCAAGTTATTTTTAGGCATGAATAAATGCAGTATTAAAACAAGGTCCCTGATTCAATTCAACTTTCAAACACGCCGCATGTACATAACAATATAAATTGGATTGCTAGTCCTGAGTCACAGAGAGAGAAAGTTAAACGGGGGGAGGGGGGAGGGAGGGAGGACAGCAGACTGAGAAAGAGAACGAGAGATGAGCGCTGGGACAATAATCAATCATGAAATTTGGTGAGACGGTGAGTGAAAATGGCGAAAGGACAGCGTGAGGGAGAAAACGAAAGATAGGAGGAATGGAGGAAAAGCTGACAACTGCATGAATTAATCTGGGTTTAGAGGTCAGCCGAGGATGTGGCGTTGTAAAATCAGGGCTGGTGGCCAGCGGTCACTCCATTTCTTGACCTCCGAATGAAGTGAACTTCATTCTTCAGTTCAGTCCATGCAAACGTGCTCATTTGTTGCAAAAGTGATGGATGTCTCTAAATTAGAAGGTTTTTTATTTTATTTTTGCTTCCTGCCCACCTTTTATAAAGGCAATCATGGTCTGTTACATGACTGTCCATTTGAATGAGAAAAGATCTCTCAGTCTGTTTGACTTAACATTGTTGTACTTTAAAACCTGGGAACAGCGTTTAACAATCAGTCAGTGCATGGTCTCTATGAAAAGTATTTAGACTTCGAGCTCAAATGATGATAAAGTTTTTCTGCAAACATTTAGCAAAAAAAAATTAATAATAATAATAATAAAATTAATAAATAAATAAATATGTACATGCATTTTGCAGACGATTTTATCCAAAGTGATTTACAGTGCATTCAAGGTCTACATTTCAAATTTGAGGTCGGAAAGATTATTATATATATATTTTTTTTTTATTATTTTTTTTTTAAGAAGTCCTTTATTTATTTGATAAAAAATACAGTAAACATATATCTGATTTCCACACTAAGATTAAGATAAGAAAATTAAAAAAAAAAATATATATATATAATAAAAAATAATGTACATAAAAATCAAAATATAGAATGAAGTACTATGAAATATTATTGCAATATAAAATGACTGTTATCTATGTAAATATATTTTAAAATGTAATTATGTCCTGTAATGCAAAGCTAAATTTTCAGCATCATTACTCTGGTCATCAGTGAGACGATCCTTCAGTTCCCTATCAATAGCTACTCTCAATGCTGCATTCAATAATGCTTATGAGATCATTCTTTGTTCGACTGGCTGTGAAAAATACGTGTTAAACATGCCAAGAATTGGCTTAAATAACCTCAGTAGGTGACGTCATTGATTACATGCAACTAAGAGGTTATAAATACACATGAAACGGCTACATCCTCAGGTTTATTTGTCTTCAAGGACTGCATTGTGTGTGTGTGTGTGTGTGTGTGTGTGTGTGTGTGTGTGTGTGTGTGTGTGTGTGTGTGTGTGTGTGTGTGTGTGTGTGTGTGTGTGTGCGCATCGGTGTGTGTGTGTGTTTGGTGTGTGTTTGTGAGAAGCAAGTGTTTCCCCCTGCTGCACTGCAGATATAAGAAACAAAGAAATTACTTACCATCATTATTTCAGAGTTTGAGAAGAGATGCATGCCTCCTTGTCAGAGGCTCATCTCTGAGGATGATCCGCATCATTTTTGCTTTGAGTTTGGGAGATGAGCACACTGCCCTCAGGCTCAAAGGAGAATGCGAGCACTGTGATCTTTTGCCAGTCAAATTGCTTTGTGAGTGACTTGCTTTCTTTAGAGACGACGAACGAGCCGCTGCTCCCACTAAGGTCCTCGGGGTCACCTGTCTATCTGACTGAGGCATGTGGGATGGGTCCGCCCCTTTCTCTCGCTTTCGCCTTATCGCGAGGTGCTCACATCCGCCTCTGAAGCACACCCAGGCACTTCTTAAGAACAGGCGGAGGATACTTAAACTCTTGCTTCTGCGGATATTGAGAGCGCCACTTCAAAGCGCTCCTCTCTCCATGATAAAGTGTATAAGGAGTTACTCAAGGTGGTAATCTGAGCAGTCGAAAGATTAAAGCTAGACTGGTCGCAGGAGCAGGAGGCCACCAAGTGCTCTAAGCTGGATGAAAGAAACCTCCTTCACAAGGTAACTCGTTCATGGAGTAAGCCCTATTCGGCCCGTGTCTTTGTGCCTTCGACGTCAATTTATTCAACCATCCTGGATGAAAAGGCACGGGGCTACATGATGATGCCACAGGTGGAAGAAACGCTTGTGGGCGATCTCTCCCATGGGAGTTCATCATCTTTAAAGAAACCGATGCTCCCCACCAAGGTTTGTAGAGTGATGTCTTCACTGGTGGGGAAAGCTTTCCAAGCAGCGGGTCAGGCAGGTGCTGCCCTGCACACTATGGCAGTTTTGCTGGTGTACCAGGCTGACCTGCTAAATGACTTGAGCACAGTGGGGACCATTAATGAAGAGGCTTTTTCAGAACTTCACCCGGCCACAGTTCAAAATGCTGACAGTCAAGATGATTGTGTCTCAGATCCAGTCAGGCGTGTGTTCATGACGATCAATCTCAAGGACGAGTACTTTCACAAAGAGATCTTGCCACAACACAGGAAGTTCCTAAGGTTCGGTTTCGGGGGCGAAGCTTACCAGTAGCGGGTTCTTCCATTTGGCCTAACCTTGTCGCCCCGCACATACACAAAATGCATGGATGCAGCTCTGGCTCGTCTACGACTACAGGGAATCTGCATTTTAAATTAAATAGACGACTAGCTGATTTTGGCTCAGCCTCGGGAGCTGGCGCTTCAACATTGGGATGTTCTCCTAGCTCATCTCAAATCTCTGGGGTTGAGACTCAACGCCAAAGAATGGGTTCTTTTTCCTGCTCAGAGGACAACCTATTTGGGGGTTGTATGGAAATCGATTACAATGCAGGCACAGGTTTCTCCTGCACGCATCAAATCCATTCTAAACACCCTAAAGAACATCAGGGTAGGCCAGAAATTTACAGTTCATTACTTTCAGAGGATTCTAGGTCTCATGGCAGCTGCATCCACGGTTATACCTTTGGGCCTCCTGCATATGAGACCGTTTCAGTTTTGGCTCAGAGCCAGGGGATTTCATCCGAGGGCCAGTCCCCAGAGGCAAATAAGGGTTACACACCAAGGGCTGTGTACCATTTCTATGTGGTTCAGACCCCGGTTTCTGACTTTGGGTCCCACTCTCGTCATTGTTGTTGTTGCAAAATGTTAGCGACAGACGCTTCCCTCACGGGCTGGGGTACGGCCTTAGATGGCCGTCCAGCCCAAGGGATCTGGAGAGGTCATCTCGAGTGGCACATCAATTGCCTCGAAAAGATGGCTGTATTTTCGGCCCTGAAATACTTCTTCCAGCAGTTAAGAGGCTACCATGTCCTAGTGTGGTAGGACAACACTGCGGTAGTCTCTTACATAAATCGACAGAGCGGACTGCGGTCGCAGTGCCTGAACAAGCTCAGAGCGATTTACATACCGGGGCATATGAATGTGGGAGCAGACTTGCTGTCCAGACAAGCTATGACACATGGGCATTGGAGACTCCACCCCAAAGAGTCAGTCAAATCAGGGAAAGAAGTTACAAAGCAGAGGTGGACTTCTTTGCTTCACATGAGACAGCACCATGTCCCCTCTACTTCGCTCTGACTCCTCCAGCTCCCCTGGGTCTGGACGCGATGGCCAATATGTGGGCCAGACTGCTTCTTTACGCATTTCCTCCTATTGATTTGCTCCCAGGAGTCTTGGCCAAGGTCCATCAACAAAGGTCTCGGCCTCTTACTAATAGTGCCTTGTTGGTCGACCAGAGTGTGGTTCTCAGATCTAATAGCCCTCCTCGATGGCTTGCCATGGGCTATTCCGGTCTGAAGGGATCTTCTGTCTCAGGCACAGGGGACAGTATTGCATCCCCAGCCCGAGCTCTGGAACCTTCATGTCTGGCCTCTTAGGGGGATCAACTAAGAGATGCAGGGCCTCCAGCAGATGTAATAGAGACTATTCTAAGTGCTAGGGCTCCTTCCACTAGAAGAAGTTATGCCTTAAGATGGTGTTTTCGAAAGGTAGAGTATGACACACCATGCAGACACAGTTCAATGCCAAGTTGTTCCAGTGCTGGAGTTTCTGCAAAACTGATTGATGGGTTTCATTGGTGGAGCCAAGTGGCTCCCTATACAGCGACAGTCCATTTGTGGGACTTAGCTATAGTGCTCGAGGGTCTAGTTGACACCCATTTTAAACCACTAGAGTCAGCACCTAAACATGGCAGGCTATGTCAGTCTTGCCATCCTACCTAGACGTCCTTTTTTATTTTACATAACAGTTTTGTATCTTTCATGTCTATTTGTTTTGAGGTTTCCTTATGCTAGTGCTCTACTAAAAACTGACTAAAGAAGCTGTAAATTAGATTAAAATGATTAATATTATATTTAGAGTTGCACTAACAACAGCAAGCAGGAAATCATGGTTTTGATGGTACGAAAAAAAAAAGAGTTCCTCAAGCCATTTTATGGGATCTTTTAATGTTATGGATCCTTCCCTATAACCCTCTACTATAGTCTCTGCTGATCATGAGCATCCAAACAGCTTCACTATGGATTAACCAGGTGTTGATGAGCCTCCAGGCTGAAAAATATATTTAAGGGGATTGAGAAGAGCGTGGACACGATGTGGAGTGTTTATGATGCATCTTGGAAGCTTTTTTTCAAATTTATTGAGTACTTGCACAGGTTTGGCCCATTACCTCTTTAACCCTCTGGAGTCTAAGGGTATTTTTGGGGCCTGGAGAAGTTTTGTCATGCCTTGACATTTGTGCTTTTTTCAGTTTCTTATAAATATCTAACTGGGTAAAGACTAATCTCACTGTAATCAGCACAAACTGGGCTGTAATAATATGTGAAATGCATGTATGTACATGATTGTGTTTTTGAGAAAAAAAATATTATGCATGGTTAGTGAAAAACTAAAAATAAGGCAAACGCTTGAATAAGGCAAAAAAACACATAAAGAACAATGGTTCCCGGGATTTTTGAGAACTGGAGCTTGTAGCCTAGAATTTTTCTTTCTAAATGATGTGAAAATCATCTTGTTTACTCACTCACAGAAAACAATATATTGATTTAAATTTTCTAAGACACTTTTTGTTGGTAAAAGTCATATGCGAGTAGGCGTCAACTACCATGAATATCATTGTGATTTACACCTGAGAAGACAAAGGGCCGCATAATGAGCTGCATAATGAGCCATTCAGTCATCTGTGCCACTGTGAGTGAGGAGTTACAAGAGAGAATGTGAGAACAAAATAAATCTATATAATTTTATGTTTGTAGTTTATTAAGAATATATTTAATTATCCCACAACATAATTTAATATCCACTTGGGGGAGCAGTTAAACAGTTTATTAGAAACAATCAAAGCTGACTTTCAAACAAATTGTTTGGCATGCTTACTCCAGTCACACAATCCTTCAGAAATCCCTTTAACAATCTTATTTTCTACAAAAAAAAAAAAAAAAACCGTTTGTTGTTATTATTATCATCATTATTATTAATGTTGAAAAGAGCTGAGAATATTTTTCTGGGTTTTTAGGGGGAATAAATGGAAAGAAAAGCATTGTTTTTACATTTGTTACAGTTATCTATTTGTTACATTTATATTATTTACATCAAGCTTTCTGAAGGGTATAGTGTTGTATATTGTTACTGAAACTTCATAATGTTTCACTTGATTATACATTTAGTCAGGAATTATAATTTGGAAAAAGTCTAACTAGTAAAACGTTTACACGTTATGTGAAAACTAGTACAAGTATATAAATAAATAAAAAGAGACTTACTCATGTTTATGATCTCTGCTGAATAAAGTGCTTCATTCTTTTTTTCTGAGGAAATCCATTTCTCAAATCCACAACCACATCACATCTTTTTGGGGTGAATTATGTGTTATTCCTCTCATCGCGAAGCAAACAGTAAAATAAAAAAAACTTGAACAGTCTCGCTGCTTTTTCTTCTGTTATGGGCGTATTCAAGCCGCGCGCTTCAGTTTGAATCTGAATAGCGCGTTCGGCGCGGGGGCGTGGTCACATTAGATATAATGAAGGGAGACATGAAAAACAGACATCGCGTTGTTTTCATATGGATTACTTTATCACAGAATATCTGTTTTCGGCGGCACTTGTTTAGTTTAAAAATAGACATCTCTCTCATGTATTTTCGTTGAATATTCACGGAGTTACAGTTCATTTAAATGACGTGTTTGTAAAAGAAGATCAGCGCAGACAAAGGCTGCAGACAGCGCACCTTGTTTGTTATCTTTATTTTATAAGTGCACAAAGTTTTGTTGTTATTATGTCTGTATCCAAAAGAAAGTAGACCCTTTACAGATTCGATTGATGTATTGCTCTTATCTGTACGATTAAAACTGAAAGTGTAATTTAAGTTCTTTTCGGGGTTATCAGGAGAAAATGACTCAAAACGCGTATATGCGTTAATCGACTCCAAAGGCTTTCTTCGCTTCCTGCAATTTGTCATCAAGGATGACTGAGTTTCTCAAACATGAGTGTATCTGCTTGCTGATTATTTATTTGTAACAGTAATGGTTCACATAATGGATCTATCTATCTATCTATCTATCTATCTATCTATCTATCTATCTATCTATCTATCATCTGACTGTTTATATCTATCTATCTATCTATCTATCTATCTATCTATCTATCTACCCAGATAGCACACGTACGTCGCGGAGACGTCTGTGCGACGTTGTCTTTTGCATCTGGCAGATGTATATTTTAGGGCGTTTGCTCATCTGGCATATGTCGCCGAGACGTCCCTGCCAGCTGTTAAGATGACGCCTAGCCGATGTGTTCCAGACGTAAATGAATTAGAACGTCTAGAATTAGCTCTTTAAACGATGTTAATCAGATGTTCATACGTCTGCCTGATGTCTGATTGATGTAGGACAGACGTCGTTTTATCAAAACTTTCCCCTACCATTTAATTAAAATAATATTATTTTAATAAAATACTCTTGCGAGGTTTTAAATAATCTTCCGTCATGTTACAATTACCAAACATAATAATGAACAAATAAACCAAACGATCAACTAAAGAACATACATTTGTTGATTTTATTAAATATATATAACAGGCAAAAAAAACATTTAATTTATACAAAACAAGTTTATGCAAACAACAATACACTATTTGTAACATATACAGGCATTCAAAAAAATAAAAAAGTTAAATCCTCCCTGGGGCCAAGCGTAGGAAATCTTTTATAAATTTTTCCGCGTCTGCTTCGGTTGGAGACAGAAGGACGGGGTTCCTCATAGCTGAAGCTGTGTGTTAGAAGAAACAATTACAAACATGTAAAAATATACTTACATTGAAATGAACGTTAGATATTTTTTTCTTTATCTGGTTCGTCTGTATAAATCGGACAAAGTTATCTAAATAGCATAAAGAACAAATAATTTAAGCTGCTGGACGCCAACATAAAAAAAAACAAGAAGACAGCACGTGAACTATGCACGTGATTTAGGGTGCGCGCCTCAAAGCTCTTCCCGCGTTATTCAGCCTAACCATGTGCCGTGCAGAATACACGTCTAGATTAGTTGCAAGAGAAGATTTGCTTAAGGTACGTGTAGATTTTAAAACTAATCGCGTTGTGCCAGCGATCGGTTTTATAATAACTTCCAAATTACGTTGTGTATGATGACTATCACCTGTTTGTTAATCAGCGAGTAACGTTATACCAAGTTGTTTCGCGTGCGCAATGGTTTTTGGTTCATTAATTCTATTGTTTGTATTTGTGTAACATTATTGAACTTACCTATTAGGAGTGCTCCGATGTGTGTTTTTCGGATCCCTCTCTTGTCTCCCCTCCCGCACCAGTTCAACTGCCGGGCGACGTCAGTGGAGAACACCTTGGAGCAAATCCTCCATACTGTTTTCTTCATGCTCGGCCCGCCACTGATGGATAATCTGTTCACCTTCAACAGGTACATTTTGTAGTAATATTTTAGCATTAAATTGACCTGTATTCTATACACATCTAGTTAAAAGATTGGAACAATTAAGATTTTTTTGTTTGTTTGTTTTGAAAGAAGCCTCTTATGTTCACCAAAGATTCATTTATTTAATTGAGAATGCAGTATAATTTAATATCATGAAACTATTTATATGAACTAAATTTAACTATTTTAGAATATAACTTTTTTTTGTAATGCAAAGCTGAATTTTCTCAGCAGGATATGATCGAATCTATATGCTGATTTGTTGCTCAAGAAACATTTATTATTATTATCAAAGGTTGAAAATGGTTGTACTGTTTCAAGTGTTTGTGTAAACCATAGTGCACTGTTCGAACAGTGTTGTGTACTTACATTATCCCAAATGTTTCGAAGAATGTTTAAATCCAGAGAAATAAGCAATTTTAACTAGTGACATGTTTTAATAGACTGGTGATAACCGCACAGAGTAGGATTATAATAAAACTTTCAAATGCATCTACTATGATACGCCAAAATAACGTATGATTTTAACCACTGCTAATCAGTTGTATTTCTAATTTTTAAAGATCTTTAAAAATAGTTATGGTTTTTATAAAATATAATGAGTAGCAAAAAATGTTTTTGATGATAATTAACACTGATCAGATGAACCATTATTATTAACTGCCATTAATAATGGCTATTAACTGATAAGCATATTCTAATGATTTTTCATGTGACAATGGAGGCTGGATTAATGAGCATATAACAATATTTAAAAATAACAGCTAATTATTTTTCATTAATTTTATACATTAGCAAGTAAATGCAGTGCGCATTAGAGACTTCTTTCAGCAACATTTCAACTTAATCATTCCATGCTTCTGACTGGTAGTGTGTATAAACATGCACACACACATGTTAGCACACAAACAGTTTGTTTACATTTTGTTAGTAGTTGTAGGTTTGACCGTTTCAGTGATCTTACCATTCTCTGCATAAACCCTCTGTCTGCCAGTCTTTGTTCCAGCCTATCTAGGTCTGCAGTAGATGCTAGAGGAAAGACACCACCCTCTTCCTCTTCAGCCATCTGCATTTGGGGTACAATACGCCTGTTCCCCACTAGAGACTGGACCAGTGAAGTCAGATGGTTGATCCTCATGTCCATTTTCTCTAGTGTTTCCAGAATTGCCCTTTCTACAGCTGCAATACAGAAGATAATTTATTTTTTATGTAGCTTTGATCTATTAAATTATGCATTTTGCAACTTATTTAAATTAATAAATAACGTACGTGTACATTGATTTGTTACAGTACTCAATTCTGGATATTCCTGTCTCCCACGAGAAGTACCTGTAAGTATAAATTTACTGTAAGGTTTTAAATGTTAGATGTAGTGTTACATGCATCTGCCTTGAGGTTATCAAAAGAATGTCACATTATTTAGGGTAAAATGTTTACCATTTTCAAAAAAAAAAAATTTATCGTGACCCTTATATGCATTTCAGTGTTTTCTGGTTTGCTAAAGAGCCTTACTGGAGCTCAAAGGGGGAGTTGGTAAGTAAAAACGTAAAGTAAGCTAATGATGATAGTTTCAACATCAGAAATGTCTCCGGACAGAAAAGGTGTGCTCTATGGATTGAACACAAAATATTATGTTATTCAGTTTTAGATTGTGCCAAGGGCTGTGAATTAGTGTTTTCTCCTCCTTATTCTATTTAATGTTCTTTTACCTTGTGTGTCAGGTGGATGAGCACTCCAGCCGTCTCCATGATGCTCTGCCTGAGAGACGCCCACTGGAGCTGAGAAAGATGGAGTGGGTAAAATTTGCTTGTTACCAAAACAAATAAATACACCGTAAAATTAAAACCAAATTTCAGAAAAACATAAAACATCTTTGCCTCTTATAATAACTGTAATAAGAGTTTAGTTCAATTATTTTTACATTGACATCGACCAAAAATCTATATTGGTATTCTGTTGACAGCATTATCGATAAAACCTCGTCGTTCGATACCAAACTTCGTTACCTAAAGGCTTAATCTTGTCAACATCAGTGAGCCAATAAACCTGCAGCACTAGGTGTGTTCGACAAGAAGCGACAACGTGCAGATCGATTGGTGTTGACATCCGGGAGAGCAATTCAAAAACCTACAAAGCAGTCTGCTGTAACTCTCTTGGTCCTGTGCAGAGCTGTGTCCAGTTGAACACACCTACCGGTACTTGTTTACACTCAGACAGATGTGGCTCATTCGTGAGGCTGTGGCGTGAAAGGGTCCCAATATAATCTAAAAATTTATTGGAATTTAATACTTTGGGTTTCATTAAATTAAACCTACAATATAGTAATGTGCAACTAACTGGACTCCCTATGTTATTTATGGCATTACCTGAAATGTTTTATCCATTAAATAATTTTGGTTGTAGTTAATTTAAGAGAGACCAAATTTGTTCAGTAAACCACTGTTTACTAAAGAACACAATTTTGATTATTTTTTTTCTCCTGCTTTACTAAAATCATAGCTACCGTGATTTCTAAACTGATGGTATGTACCAAAGAGTTTTTTTTTTTTTTTGGTGTAACTTCATTATTTTTGGAACATGATTAAAATGGACAATAATGCTGTCATGTCCTATTATACCCTAAACTTTTATATACCATTAAATCATGATATTTAATATGATTTGAAATTGTGTGCAGTTTGATTTAGTTCAATTCTACAAAAACGTGCAGATTATTGTACTTTCAGAACAAACAACTTCCTGTGAATGTAGCAGTCCATCATGTCTGTATTCCTGGACATTGTTCATGTTATCAGACACTGTGTTTTTCCCCTTCTTAACTTACTCAGTGTTCTTCCTTGGTGGGCCCCTGAGGGTCTCAGGACAGAAAAGGTGTGCTCTATGGATTAAACAGATCATGCATGTTATATTATCTGGTTTTAAATGCTGTGAATGAAGTTTTTCTCATTTTCATCTCCTTATTCTATTTAATGTTCTTTTACCTTGTGTGTCAGGTGGGTGAGCACTCCAGCCGTCTCCATGATGCTCTGCCTGAGAGACGCCCACTGGAGCTGAGAAAGATGGAGTGGGTGAGATTTGCTTGTTACTCAGACAAGTAAATGCACATTAAAATTCTAGCTAATTGAATTTCAGAAAATAATAAAAACAAAGCAAAATATGTATTAAAATCCATTTTTAAAGTAAAATCATGCCATCAATGCCATCCAGAAGAAAATAAGTCAGTAAATGGTAACGTACACAATCAGTCAAAGCTTTTTGAACCGTAAGGTTTTTAATGTTTTAAAGAATTCTCTTGTGTTCACCAAGCTTGCATTTATTTAAGCCAAAATACAGTAAAAGCACTAATATTGTGAAATATATTTTTACTATTTAAAAAAATATGCTTTATACAGTAAAACAGGCCTTAAAGTTCTTCGGCACCGTGCCGGATTTCCGGTGTGCAGCATTTAGTCCTTCATAAAAAATAAAAATCATAATAAATAATAAAGAATCTTGTTGATTGATATCACTTTTGAGTCCATGAGTTCGCCTACCAATTGTATGAGAGGTGCAACTTTCACTCTCAACCAAACTAACATTAGTAGCCAGTCAGAATGTTTTGCTTTTATAAACACGAGACGCGCATAATAGTATTCAATTACAGAGTCGCAGCCCTGATGAATGGAGAAGCGTGACAAAAAGCTGTGAAGCGAAATGGTCAAATATATCCATCTAGCGCGTATTTACGTAGAAAAGCTCATTATAAAGCAGCGGAGCTTTGTAAACAGCTCAGAGTAATCATGTCATCTCCATAAGAATGATATCATTGCCAAAACATATTTACCAGGATTTCTGAAAAGGTCCTGTTCACACATGATCGATTAATGGTAACTTTACCAGTAAAGACAGTATGTGTGTAAGGGGCTAAACTTATGGAGCCAAAAGAGTCTCAATAAAGATAAATGCACACACTACATTCACATATGCACACATAGGATTCATACATGCATACACATAATTCATAAATACACACACAGGATACACAAATGCGCACAAAATTCACAAATGCACACACAAAATTTAAAAAGCACAGAAGATTCACAAATGCATACAAAATTCAGAAATGCACACAATTCAGAAATACACACACAATTCAGAAATGCAAACAACATTTACAAATGCACTCAAGATTCACAAATGCACAGGACAAGATTCAGAAATGTATTTCTGATGCACACACACATATATCTTGATTTACAAACTGCTTGCGGTCTGTGAACTTCACTGCATTTGTGTGTGAATTTTGAGACTCCTCTGACTTGGCTCGACACACAGGTGCCTTTTTTTAAACAGGGAATGATCTGCAACCAATCAGATATCTCCCTTGTTTTAGCCAATCACTAGAATGCACCCCACGTGGGGGATTGTTTACTTTACAGTAGTACTACTGTTACTACTACTGTTGTGAATGCTGCGGTCACACTAGACTTTGAGCTTGCAAAGTTTCCTTGGACGCAGCAACAGTTATGATATGATGTCATACTCTGCAGTGTTGTTTAAAAAAAAAACATTTAAATTCAACACACAACACATAATAATACATTTAAAAGGTAAAAACACACAATCTACTCCACTTTCTCTCAGCGCTGCAGTTTAAAATTTTTTGCTGTGATGTATCAAACTGCTATTGGTCATACAGTTTCACGTGATGTGAATTCGCAGGTCTAGAGTCACCAAGATGCGCATGCATATTAATGGAAGTCAATGGAAAGAATATTAATCTTTATTCTATTTAATGTTCTTTAATGTTGTTGTCAGGTGGACGAGCACTCCAGCTGTCGCTATGGTCTACCTGAGAGATGCCCATTGGAGCTGAGAAAGATGGAGTGGGTGAGATTTGCTTGTTACATTTTGCAAATTAACAAACTAAGGCCTGCAACACACTCAGTAGCCAGAATTACGTTTTATTTTTTTGGGGTATAAAATCATGAGCCATGTGAAATCATGCAGATCAGTATAAAAAAATTTGAGGGGCGTGGGGTTGGTGGTCATGATGTTTGAAGTCCAGGGTTTTTCCTGGGTCAAAAACGTTCTTCGGTGGAGGCTGACGGTCATCCACACAGTAAAAAGAACTCTACCCATGTGATTTGCAAAATACTACAATACATTTTAAACAAATGCAATAAAACAGTATGTGAATTTTGCTTATCCTATTAATTAATTAAATATAAATCACTGTCAAGTAAGGCTGGACCAGAATATTTGATTATTTGAATATTCGGTTGGTTGGTTGGCATTAGTGTTGCTTTTGTCAATGAAAATTCTGACTAAATATCGTTGTCAACGAACCTTTATCATGTGACGAAAATGAGACAAAACGCAACGTAAATGCTGGTCATGTGACGATGACTATAATTAATTGTATAATGCAATATTGTTGACGAATAAAAACGAGACTAAATGTGGTTTACAAAATAAAAACTATGCTAAAATGTCTTCATTTTTGTTCACCGAAACGAAATGTTGTTATACGTTTTTTCATCTCATTTAGTCGCGTTGTTATTATTCTTATTTTGCAATATTTCTGTTTCCTATGTCTCACTGTGCAGACGCAATTGACGTCACTTCCTCAAGCCCCACTCGCGGCATTGTTTAGATACTTGATCTATGTATCTATCCATGTATGTATCTATGTATCTACTTTGCAGTTATTTTAATGTACATTGATGCATTGCAATTGCAGTTTGAACTTTGATCTGTCATGCCACAAAATTCACATTCACATTTACTTTTGTGGAAAACTTTTGTGTCTGCAGTATGTATATAGAGTGCCCAAAATGGTAAAATAATAATAATAATAATAATGAGCCACTCCTTTTCTTTTAAATAATAGAAGGATCTGTGAAGGGTGTCAAATTAAAAAAATGACTTGAGTGTATTTGTGTAATGAACTTACTCTGGCCTCTTCCTTGGTGGTCCCCTGAGGGTCTCAGGACAGCAAACGTGTGCTCTATGGATTGAACACAATGTTGTTACATTTTTTTAGATTTATTTCAATGCTGTGAGATGCATTTCAGATTTCCTTTATCCATGATTATGCTTTTACCTTGTGTGTTAGGGTGAGCAGCACACCAGCCGTCTCCGTCATGGTCTGGCTGAGACATGCGCAGTGGAGCTGAGAAACGTGGAGTAGGGAAGTTGAATCAAGCAGTTTAAGTGGAGTAATGACGGTTCATAATCTTAAAGGGACAGTTGCATACATATAAAAAAAAATGTGTTAATTGTATAAAGCGATTATGAATCTTCAGAAGATTGGAATTTAGCCACTCATATTGTATCAGTTACTTCTACAATCTCTGTATGGACTATGGAAATGTGGGAACCGAAATCCCTGAGTTCATTGGATATTTTCAAAACACAAATGAAGATGTAAAGTTTTTGGGTTTAGAATGACATGAGTAATTCACAGTTTTCTCTATGATTTAACTTTCCAGTTAATTGCATCAAATGTTGATCTATTCTACATTTATCTTTCCAGCTAGCCTAATACAACTAATTATTTACCTTGGAAGCTGGGGAGACTCTCACACCAGGTCTGTTGTTGGTCTTCCGTGTCCCATTGTTGCTGATTGACACATGCTGTTGACAATTGGGGGATCATTAGTGGCTAAAATTTAAAATCACCTTTAAAAATGGGTACACTGGTAATTCTTAGAATTTATTCACACAAAATAGGACCAAGCAGTGCAGCTGTATGCTTCAACAATTGGATAGTTGTAACTTTTATTAAACATTGTAGATTTGGATATAAAAATGAAATTAAGATAAAATATAAAGTTTAGACTTACCGTTGCTGAGAGCGTTTACTGCTCTGCTCTGTGAAACCTGAGGTTGCACATTAGGACCTGATAATAGAAATGTAACTTTTTGTGTTCTGTCTGTTATACACCTTTAATCTTACTTCATACTGGGTCATTTTGTGTCAGATCATAAAAAATTCAGAAACTTTCCTGAATCAAATTTGATATTTTCATTCTTTTTTTTTTTCTTAAACCAAAATATTGAATGTCACAAGATTGTTGAAGTCAACAGATTTTACTAATATAGCTACCAATCTTTATGTAAAAAATAAAATAACAATGCTGCCATCTTTCTAATTCCATTGTTATTTGGTTGTTAAATCTTCATGTTGACCCCCCCCCCCCTACTCTCTTTTATTTATGGCATTCATTTTTTTATTACTATATATTTTTTTTTAATTCTTCTTATTATTATTATTTTCCATTTACCTTTTTTTTTAAGTTTTGGAATGGCTGGAGGTTTTGGTGCAGGTGGAACACTTGCTTTGTTTGCAGCTTTTCTTTTTTTAATGGGTGCTTGTTCTGCTGCCTCGTCCTCTGACGAGTATATATGATCTGTACTTGTTTTCTTTCTAGGAAAACAAAGATAAAAAGAACAACTGCACACATTCATTGCCTCTTTGTGTGATGTAGCAAATACTCATAGAAATGTGCTCAATAACTTTTCTGCTGTATTTCTCCTTAAAGGGTTAGTTCACCCAATAAATTTGAATTATGTCTTTAATTACTCACCCTCATGTTGTTCCAAACCTGTAAGACCTTTGTTCATCTTCAGAACACAAGTTAAGATATTTTTGATGAAATCCGAGAGCACTCAGATCCTGCATAGACAGCTTTGCAACTACTACCTCAAGGCCCAGAAAATAAATAAGGACTACAGTGGTTCAACCTTAATTATGAAGTGAGGATAATACTTTTTCAACAGTTATTTTTTTTCTGTGTCAGTCTCTGACATGCATTCATGACAGGTGCTGATGCAGGAGCCGGCATTTTGACAAAAAAAAAATGCACCGTTTTAACAATGACTTTAATACCTTCCTGAGATGGTAGTGGCATTGATGTCTATGGGGTATTTTATCAATAATATCTTAATTTTTGTTCCAAAGATGAACGCAGGTCTTGTTGGTTTGGAATGACATGAGGGTGAGACATTTTTGGGTGAACGCTCCCTTTTATGCCTCTCTTAAAACAGTTTATACTACTGGGGTGTTGAATGCTTGAATCTGATTGGCTGACGAACATTCTGAGGTGTGCAATTATTTTCTGTGAAACGCACTGCAAACGTAGTTCCAGGCAGCTCTCTTGACCACATTACTGTTCCACATCACTTTGCATAGTAAACTGTAATAACAAATTATAGGACTAACAAAAACCAATCAGCCAATCAGATTCATTCAACGGCCTCGTAGCATTAAATGGTTTAATGCACAGCTAGCCGTGCATTATCCCTTACTTAAATGTTAAAGATAGATGACACATGAAGGCAAATGATGCCATTTTCATTTGTTAAATCATTTCTTTTGTCTTTTTGCAAGGACCTACTTGGGAATCCTTTTTCCAGCAATTTCAGGTTCTGAGTTTATGTCAGAAGTATAGCTGGCCTTCTTCCAATTGTTGGCTACATTCTGAAAAGATGCTGAAAACAAGAAATGCAGGTACGGCTTCATTTTTGTTTATTAAAGCTATATGAGATCATGTTTTACAGTGTATATAAATGATGTGCAAAGATTCAGAAAAATGAAAAACAGGTTATTAGTGGTCGACCGATATGTTGTTTTTTTTTTTGACTGCCGATATCTCAAGATATCAGGATGGCCGATATAAAGTGAATATATATATATATATATATGTATGTGTGTATGTATGTGTATATATATGTATCTGAGTGTTTGTGTGTTTATATGTATGTGTACGTGTGTGTATTTTTATTTTAATTATGTTTATTTATTTTTTTTAATGTTTGAGAAACTTGAAATGATTTGAAAATGAATTGTATTAAAAATAAAAGTGTAAAATAAATATACTTTAGATGATAACTTCCTGATTCTGTAATTCTATTTCAGTATTTTTCTCAAATAAAGAAATTATTAAAAATATATAAACAAAGTAAATATTGTAACCAACAGGGCACTTGGTAATCTGGAAAGTTTGTGGAGATGGCTCTCACTGCAGAACACAAGATCCTGATAATGTTCGGGGTTCAGACACACTGTCTCTGTTTAAATCTAGATTACGCACCTCTTTGGCCAAGCATTCAAATAATGCATCTTATAATTTTGGACTGCAGTTATATCTGAGCAAATGCGTATTATTATTATTATTTTTTAGCTTGGGATAAACTAATTAATTTCACTTGGCTGGAACAGCAGCTATGCTAATGATGTCTCTGTTTCTGCTGGGATCTTCATCCCGTGGTAACTAGGATTTACACAAGCTCCAGTCTGGATCCAGAACATCCGAGAAGAGATGATGCTGACCCTCAGAAGACCCCAGATGATGCTAACCCTGAATCAACAACAGAACTATCACATTGTGCTATAAGTTTGATTGCATAATTGCTGTTAATAGTATTAATCGTCTGTTTGTTTATGTCTTCTATTGATTTTTCCGATTTTTCTACCATATGCACATAAACTGACAGTCATCACTGAAAAGCTACTACTAAATATTTTAGAAACTTAATTTTCTGTACAGTTGCTTTGCAATGATTTGAATCGTAAAAAGCGCTATACAAATAAACTTGAATTGGATTGTGCTCTGGTGCTCTCATTCTCAGTGCCATCAAAATAAAAGTCCGGCCTCGAACGCATCAGCCGAATAACTTATCAGCTGATGCCGATATTTGAAAAATTGGCCTTGGTGATATATTGGTTGACCACTACAGGTAATCTGGGGAAAATCATTGTTTAATTTACAGCATCATTTACTCTTACCAGACTCGTGCAGGATTCTTGCTCTATGTCGGGTCCACCCTTTTTCTGGCTGTGGTGCCTCCATTGTCCTAACACTCTTCAGCAACCTGTCAAGATCTTTATATGGTGGCCACCACGAGTAGCCATCTGCATACCAGGACTTGGCAGCTGGTCCAGTCGTCCCTTCTCCCTCAAACTCCACGATTAGGTACATTTCTTTTTTTTTTGCAAGCCTGAAACCCGTATTTTTTATTAACTCTTAAATGAAACTTAATTTTGAACAATGCATTTGAAATGCATGAACTATGAAACAAAAAGTGCTGATAAAGAATTACTTTGTATGTAAAAGAGGAATTGAAACGAATTGATTGTGATAGGGGACAAGAAAAATTTTGCTCTCTATTTCCTCAAACTTGCAGAAATCAACTGTTGTTGAGAGGTCATCCACTAAATGAATGCCAAGTGTAGAGGATGGCAGTGGATAGTCAAAAAAGGATTCCTGGTGGTTGAAGGTATTGTAAGCAACATAAATTTCATCCCTTCATGAAATGATGTTTTGCAGCTTAGCAACTTTGCCGCCAATGCAAACGTGACTGTTTGCCTTATCCAATTTCAGAGTGTGTGGGCTTGTTCTCAACTCTTTGTATTGTGTCGCCTCATGGAAGGATGCAGGAAGAGGACCAGTCGCATGTGGTTTTTTGAGCAGATGTGGCCTGGTTTTGTGAGTTTTTTTGCAGCATCTTTGCATTTCTGAGAGTCTTTTTATTATTTGACTGAGTGGGCATGTTGGTTTCCTCAGAAGTCTTTTGAGTTTGTTTAGGTGATTCTCATACTTGAAAGCACTGAAGTTGTCAAGGACACCATGCTTTTTCGCATCATCTGCAAGATGCACAAGGCAGTGTGCATTGTAGGACAAGAATTGTGGACCATACAGTTGACCAAAGTGAGAGACAAAGAGTACCAGTAAGTCATTGGCATAATCACAGTATTCTTCAATCAAACTGTTGTTGCACAGGATTCCCACAAAAAGTAGCAAGAAATTTTTGTACACCTCTGTGTTCAGGAGATCTTTCATCATGACCGGTCCGGTATACAGTAAAAACTGCCTAAACTCGGTTTCCTTCCACCTATCAATTTCTCTCAGTGCCCTTGGTTTCCTTGCAAACTCCATGGGCACACTTCTCCGAGCATTTAACAGTCTTTCTGACAATGTGTTTATTTGAAATCCTGACAGCCTACAAGTCAGAGGACCCATCTTAAGCCACAAGAGAAGAAGCCGTCTCATGATTCCGAGGCACACAAGGTGCATGTAGTCAAGGGGGAAACCAGAGACCATGTTTAGGGATGTTTCTTCAAGAGGTGATGGACCATGATGATGATCAGCATCTGTCTTATTTCTGAAGCTCTCATTAGTTCTTAAAGGCATGTCAGTTCTTGGAAATGTCATTCTATTTTCTAGGTACAAACCATCCTGTGTGCATTTTTCACATCCGTGATAGCCTGTGTGACCTTTAACATTTTTCAGGAATGCACGGGCAGGTGCATCACAGACCATCGAAGAGAGTATTAAATTGAACATCACTCCATCGAATTCAAATCCTTTAGCTAATTCATTTACTTCAGAGATGAATTCTTGAAGGTACTCTGCTAGGGATGTAGGTTTACTTGTGCCACAAAATAAACCTATTGTCACTGGTTCCTCTTGTTTGATGTTTTGCAGTGTCCCTAGGATGGGCCAGAACTGTGTTGCTGAGCTCTTATAGAGAGGCAAACCATTAATGCTGACCTGAAGCTCCAGCGTGTGAATGTTGCGCAGAATGTCAACATTCTGATGTAGCACCTCTGCAATTGAATTCAGCACTCCGAAATGGTAATACTGGCCACCAGCCTTGTCTTGTATGTCAGGGTTTAAACGCACAGTTCCTAGCAATGTCCTCGAGTCTTTTGGTAGATTTAAACTGTGTAGCCGTAGAATGTTGAGCAATGAATTCAATGCCACATGTGTAATTTTGTGTTCAGTAGCCCAGGATGCCAAATCATCATCTAATGAATTTGGATCTGATTCTGATTCTGTGTCTGATTCAGTGTCATCAGGAACACTTCTGACATCTTCAGTCTCATCAACATGAGAGAGACAGTCCATGAATGTATCGTCATCATCATTTTGACCTTGAACGGTTTTACTGTGCATCCAACCGAATTCTTTCCCCCAAGTTGTTGCCTGTATTGTCTGCAGTTGCTGATCCACCTTGTCCTTTGCTTTTCGTCTCAGTGTCCAATAGGATGGTTCATTTGAAGCCATAGTATTAAGACCTTAATACAAACAAACCTATTTTTTTGTTGTTTGTTTACTGGCCTACCAAGTCTAATGCATTAACATAATGTACATACCTTTAGTTGGTTGACGGATGGTAATGGATAACTTTCTGTAGTCAAATTAAACAAAGGACATAGTTAAATGCTGAAATTTAAAATAACTACATAAAAAATAAACTATTACATATCTAAATTTTCAATTGAACTGATGCATTTTATGGTTATATAAATAGTTTACAGTACAATATAGTATATCTGATTTAAATCAGAGATTGACAGTCTTCTGTAATTGAGGTTTAAACATAGATGTAATTCTCTTTTCATCACATTGTGTTCTTTTAAAACAGCAGTTGCACCTAAGAGATCTGTTCACATAAAATTATGCATTTACACAGACAAAAGTTCGGTACTGGTTAGATTTTCATGTGTTTGAAAGAAATGGTCTTGACTGTTTATTTTATGAAAGTAAATTTTCACTGTACATATATTCAATG
Organism: Carassius carassius; assembly: GCF_963082965.1. Lineage (NCBI taxonomy): Eukaryota > Metazoa > Chordata > Actinopteri > Cypriniformes > Cyprinidae > Carassius > Carassius carassius. The sequence goes on from NC_081760.1 coordinate 13,368,007, forward strand.
TAAATCTTTTCACAATTGTGTGCATCAAATCAGCGTATTATCAGTGTTGGAAACAGTTGTGCAGCTTAGTATATGTATTTATTTATTTTCTTTTGAAACCAGTGAAAATTTTTCAGGATTCTTTGATGAAAAGTTAAAAACAACAGCACTTATTTAAAATAGAAATCTTATGCAACAATAACAATAATGGCGTGCTTGGTGTCAATCTAATCTTCAGGTGAGAGTTGAATGGCGCTTAGTGTCTCGCGAGATTTTAATTGTGTTTCCTCTGTTTCAAGCAAGGCATTCGATTGGCTGGTAGGTGCTGATGTCGCGCTGCAAGAACAACATGGCACGGGTTCAAAGCCTTATTCAACTGAGAAAATTGATCAGCGTCATGGTACAAGCGAAGTCTGAATGGTTTGGTAAGGTAAACTTGAAACGAAATCCCGCAACCGTGAGTTTGTTAAACTGTTGTCACTGAACCGGACTTTTTGTGATTTCGCCTATGTTTACCTGGACATCATATACGTTTAGTGCTTGTGTAACTTGATCCGGGCCGCTGTTATTACGTTAGCTCGGAGCCTCTGTTCATGGTTGACTTGCCTTACATTTCTCAGAGCTGGTGGGTCTAAACCAATCCGAGATAGCCCCTTACGACGTCCAATACTACAGCTAACTTGTAGGAATGAATGAAAACTAGCGAGCAATTTCGAAAAACCGCTGAGTGTAAATCTTACTTGTTATTGCGGTGTAAAATACGAGTGCACTTGATTGCGTCCACTTAGTTTTTGGACCAGCACAAATGGGTGTCCCTTGAAAAGTATACTATTTGAGGGTACAGAGTGATGGATTTTAGATTCAGCGCAAGTGCTATGTATAGCAATATTTTAAATTTCTACGTTATATTCCTCAGTACCGATAGGCCCTAGCCAATCAGTACTGAGTAGAGCAGCGCTTCAGATTTTCCCGCCCACCGGTGATTTGGATTCGCTCAGAATGGCGTTGAAGTGAATTTGATGACGTACATCAGCTGTTTTCGCGAGGGGAAAAAGCGCCCTTAACATTTCTGTATTTAGTTTTAGTTAGTTTGTTTGTATTTAAGTGTATGTGTTTCCATGTATAATGATTCTTATCTCGAATATAATTAAACGTAAAGATATCAAAAGGCTGATTAATCCATATAAATGTTACTTACCAACCACTTGATGAACTAACGACAAACTACAAACAAACTTAAAGACGACTAATTAACTTTTAAAACAACAGTAGTAGAAAGACATGTCATGAATGAACAGGAACTTAATATATACAACTGGTTCTATTTACAGGTTATTAATGTGAGGAAAATGATCAAAAAATGTTGAGGGTACAGTAGGCTGAGGAAATCACAACGGTCATCTGATACAAATAACAACGGTCATCGCATATATGTAGCCTACGGTCACGTGACATTCATTCATATATTTTTTTAATTACTTTATTATTTTTTCCTGAGCTTAATACAGGAAACCCAATGTGTTCATGTTTAGAGTTGTTATAAATATTGCTACAGTTTAATGGTTTAATATTGCTTAGATCAGGTGTTTTTTGTTGTTGTTTTTTTAGGGTGAGAGTGAGGGTTACCTCAAGGACATAATGTCAAAGGTTACTTGTTTGCTCTGTTTATTTGTAAATGTAATGGGTGTTTTTTTTCACCATATGTTGAAGATATTTTAAAATATATTGTTTATTTTATTAGTTATTATATTTATTAGGCATTTTAAATTTAATTTGACAATCAATACTAAAAGAATATGAAAATATTGAAATGTGTACATATATCGTTTTCTCTCTGTGTGTCACATTACACTTGCCCTGAATATTTCAGTGCCACACAATTTGCCACAGTGGCAATGGTAATTTTTATTAATTTTTTCTCTCTTTATGAAAATGGATATTGGGCAGTAAAGCGCTCAAGTTAATTTGGGTGAAATATAAATTTGTTTAAACAACATCTGTGTTAAGTGTAAAAAAACAAAAAAACAAATATATTTATTCTATTATTTCTGTAACAGTTAATACAGGCTTGAGTCCTGTCTTACTGTGGATGTCTGATGGAAAGTTGGATGGAGTGATTTTTACAATGGCAACCCACAGACTCAATGTGGACACCTTGTTGTAAAACACTTTTTTATTATTATTATTATTATTATTATTAACTATTATATTTATTCCTTTTGATATATGAGTGATGTGTGTGGCACACATTTTCTTGTTCTCTAGTTTCCTTGTTTCTTCTGCCTTGGCTGCACAGCTGTGGAAACCTGACCTGGTGAGGACCCTCTCCTCCATCCTCAACTATTGAACCTCTTATATCACTCGGATGAGGTACTAAATTAAAGATTGTGTTGTTGGTCATTGAATAGTTTGTTTTAAGCTGCAAATAATTTTAATTTTTCTGATCAATTTGATAACCGCTATATATACCCGGTATATTCAGGGTGTCTGCAGGTCCTCAAAAAGTCTTAAAATGTCTTAAATAGTGTTTTCCTAATATAAGGCCTTAAAAAGTCTTTAAATGTCTTAAATTCAGATTAGATAGGTCTTAAATATATTTGGTCACTTCAGTCTTACCTAATGACTTAATGACCTAATTACTGTTTATAAACATTGGACAGACCGAAGATTTTTTTTTTTCTTCCCCTGCGTCATCAGAGAGAATTGAAGAATACAAGTATGCGCTGAGGCTAACTCTTTGTGAGAGACTTCAGATAGAACAAATAAAATGGCACACATAAACATGATATAATAAAGTAATACCTTGACAAGTGAGCTATCTTGAACAATATTCTAACAACGCAAAAAAAAACAAAAAACATTGAAAACACCTACAGAGTGCATGCATTACGTGTCTGCATTTAGAAAGTGCTCTTTCACTGCATGATTCAGTCTATTAAAATACATTCAGAATGATCACAAATTAAAAGACATGGGGGCAGAACATGTCTATATTAATACCATTTAAATATAGTTAATCAATTTTGGTAAATTTCACATGGCAGAGTGCCTTTTTTCCCTCAAAAAATTACCATATACAAATGTAATAGGTTTTTTTTTTTTTTTTTTAACAACCGTTTCATAAACTACGTTCTATTAAGAGACTTACGTTTTTTGTACTATTTCGCCAACAAAAATAATTCCAAACAAAGCCACAGTGCTGTTTTGCATCTCTAAGCAACATGAGGCTTTTTGTTCCTGAATGAATCAACTGTTTTAATTACTCACTTATTAACATTTACCTGCTGTCACCTACTGGTGGTTTTTAATGTCACATTTAAAGTATCTTTTTAATTCAATTAAATTCAAGTTTATTTGTATAGCGCTTTTTACGATACAAATCATTACAAAGCAACTTTACAGAAAATTAAGTTTCTACAATATTTAGTAGTAGCTTATCAGTGGTGACTGTCAGTTTATGTGCATATGACAGGATTTTTCAGAAAAAAAACAAAAACAAATCAAAGACGTAGTCAGCCAGACGATGAACATTATTAACAGTAATTATTATACGATGCAGTCACACTTGTAGCAATATTTGTTAGTTCTGTTGTTGATTCAAGGTTAGCATCATCTGGGGTCTTCTGAGGGTCAGCATCATCTCTTCTCAGGTGTTCTGGATCCAGCTGGAGCTTGTGTAAATCCTAGTTACCACGGGATGAAGATCCCAGCAGAAACAGAGAAACAAATAGAGACATCATGTTCCAACACAGTAAAATTAATTAGTTTAACCCAAGCTAAAAAATAAAAATGTTTTATATGATGTGATGCTCTTTTTGTGAACATTGTTACATAAAATGCTCTTACTGTTTCTTTTCTTCACCCAATAGCTTAGGACAGACCAGCCTGTGATCTCCTAAGACACCCAGATTCAGCCCTGGTCACGATCTGTCCCACACCTGTGTCTCATCACAGTCCATCACCAGTGTCTGCACCCTGCCTACTGCCAATATTATGGATTTCTGTTCTGGAGAGAGATGCCATTCACAACATAATCTCTACACAATATCAAACTCAAATAATTTAATCTTGCCTAACAGTTTCCCTGATTTGTTACAGTTCACAATGTAGCATGGTCTTGCCTACCTTTGTCCATTCAGTTGTTTAAATGTTTTTAATATTTGAAATGGAATAGATCTCAAGTTTATTATTTAAAAGCAACTTCACTTCATCTTTCCCTAGAAGAGATAATAGGTGTGTTAGACTTGAAGCAGTGCTGTGCAGACCGATGGAAGTATGACATCACGGTACCATGAGAGCAATAAGACAGCTTCATATACTTTTGAATCGCTCTCACGCTACTTTGTCATACTTTAAGCGCTGCTGCGCAGACCAATTGAAGTTGAACATATCTGAAGTGTAAACTCTCACGGTCAGTTCTGGGTCTTGTGCAGTAATATGATGAGCAGGTGTTTAGTGTCATCACCTTACATTATTGAAATGCTATATTGACCTGTATTCAGTTTTAAAACTGGGAAAGAAGAAATTAAGTGTCATTAATGTTGTGAAGCTGCATAACATCTGTTCAGATGAACATTTGTGTAGTCTGTTTCCTCCTGAGGTTTCTACCTTGTAGAGTTAAATATCTAAAAATGAGTGTCTTTGTAACCATTCTCAATAGATACTGAAAGCATTTTAATGGTGCTTCTAATTAAAATATAAAATGTAATATGTGAGTTAAGCCATGGCCGGGTGTACATTCCACATTTTTAATATATGCTAAAACCTACAAGTAGTCAATTATCTTACACAAGCTCTACAAAATAACTTCCACACGCGTTTATCTCCATTAACAGGGATAGTTGGACAAACCGATTTACAAGTGCATGATGGATTACGTGGTTAAAACAATTTGTGCTTTTGTTCTCGTTTGTTTCCAGTAAAGTATGTCACCTTTTGTCTGATTATTTAGAGCAATATTAATGTTAACGTAAAGCGCACAGTGTCTGTGCACATAAGTAAAGAAAAATTGTTTGTGTCTCCTTGAAAACATCAATGCAATATAATACATTTAATAAATAAATTTATGTCTACATAATAATTTGATGTTTGTTTTTAAACATGTTATATACGTTCTTGTACTAAGAGCAAATCACAGAATATGGATTTTAAATAATCGTTATTTCTTCAAGTATTTCCCTTTAAATTAATCAAGTATAGCAGCTTCCCGTTCTCGACGGACATGCCGGCATATTTCGGGTAATAAAGATACGTCGTATAGATGTCATTTAGAGGTAGGGAAGACGTTTCATTTAACAGCTCAAACAGACGATCTACAGACGATCAAAATACGACTATAAAAAAGGAATCCGATGTTTATCGGATGATGCGCTCTTCAGCAGACGTCTCCGCGACGTACGTGTGCTATCTCGGTATCTATCTATCTATGCTAATGATGTTACAAACATGCTACTGATATGCTAGTCACTTCCTAATCATGCTAGAAACATGCTACTGACATGCTAGTAACTTGCTAATCATGCTAGGAACATGCTAGTCACTTGCTAATCATGCTAGAAACATGCTACTGACATGCTAGTAACTTGCTAATCATGCTAGGAACATGCTAGTAACAAGCTAATCATGCTAACAAAATGCGAATCATGCTAGAAACATGCTAGTCACTTGCTAATCTTGCTACAAAACATTCTACTGACATGCTAGTAACTTGCTAATCATGCTAGAAACATGCTAGTCACTTGCTAATAATGCTAGAAACATGCTACTGACATGCTAGTCACTTGCTAATCATGCTAGAAATATGCTACTGACAGGCTAGTAACTCACTAATCATGCTAGAAACATGCTAGTCACTTGCTAATCATGCTCGAAACATGCTACTGACATGCTAGTAACTTGCTAATCATGCTAGGAACATGCTAGTAAAAAGCTAATAATGTTAGGAACATGCTAGCAACATGTTGGTAACATGCAAATCATGCTTGAAACATGCTAGCAACATGTTAATCATGATAGAAACATGTTAGCAACATGCTAGTAACTTGCTAATCATGCTAGCAACATGCTAGTCACTTGCTTATCAAGCTAGGAACATGCTAATTGTGCTAAAAACATGGTAGCAACAAACTAGTAACTTTGCTAATCATGCTAACAACACACTAATCATGCTAATAATGACATGCTAGTAACATGCTAATCATGTTAGAAACATGTTAATAACTTCCCAATCATGCTTTGATTGCCATTATTTACTAGTAATGCTAGCAATATGCTAATCACTTGCTTTTTAACCTCCTAAACTTCTTACACTCTTCAAACTTTTTCAAACTTTTCAAACATTTGAAACTTTTTGAACTTTTCAAACATTTTGAACTTTCTGGCTTTTTTTATCTAGTTTAAAAATATTGTTTTATAGTATAAACATTTAATGAAATTTAAACGCTTTGAAAATTACAATGCGTTTTAAAACTACAAAAAGAGCCTTTATTATTAAAAGTTTTGTTTGTTTGTTTGTACCTTTGACTTTGATATATACACCTGTTCAGTTGCTTGGTATAAGGATGAAAGAACCTGAGAAACTTTGATCTCCCGACAAACAGACAATACAAATATACACGGGCATCTTTGAGACATCCCATAGAGTGGAGGTGCAGGATACCTCCTTCCCTTCTGTCCATTTGTTTCATTTTAAATCCCTTCACCCATGCTTCCTTCTACTCAATCTGCTCAAAGTGATAACATGAAAATGTCAATGCAAGTGAACTAACAGTCATGTCTGGTATCATTTGAAATGTCTCAGTGCGACTGGTACAATGGTCTCAATCTTACAGAAGTAGACTAAAAGATAGTACAGATCTTAAGAGTTAAGAGATGTAAATGTCAATGTAAATTACCTTCTGTTCCCCTGTTTGAGTTGTAAACCACCCAGGTTTGGGACCTGAGTTAATGCAAATTCCAAATGTTAGTTCCTGTCTCCATCTCGGGGGATGTTTGTCCTGGTCTGAGGTACTTAAATGTTGAAAGAGGATCAGGGCCTTCTGTAGCCGGAAGGAGCCCGTGGTATCAGGTGAGATTCTAGATTTCTGCTGCCTGATTTTGGTTAAGTTGTACTCAGTTGCATTAACTATGGGGGGATAGTCATAGTACTGGTCATAACCGCTGGTTATTGTATCAGCTTTAATTAAGTACTTAGTTATATTAACTATCAGGGGCTAGTCAAATAGTACTAGCATAACCGCTGACTATTGTTTGAGGTTTATTCAAGTTGTACGTAGTTATTTTAACTATTGGGGGCTATATAAAAAAAACTATTGAAATATATACACATTTTATAGTACTAGCATAACCATTGATTATTGTCTCAGTTTTAGTTAAGTTGTATGTAGTTATATAACTGTCAGGGGCTAGAAAAAATGTTCATAACCGCTGATTATTGTTTTGGGCTTTAACTAAGTTGTACATGGGTAACTGTAGGGGACTAAACAGAAATACTATTTAAATAATGGTAAGCATGTGCAACCTATTAAATAGTATTAGTAATAACCTCTGGCTAATGATCAAATTGCCGAGTTTGTGATTGTGGGCCCCATGTAGACGACCGTCATGAGGCACCCTTAGCGACATAGATTCCTAATGAACGAGTAAATATAAAGTGTTACGACCCCTGGCTCAAGGGAAGCAACAAAGACAAGGGACACACGCAAACCAAAGATTAGGCTCAATAAGTTTTACTTACTTACTTTACTTACTTATTTATTTACTACTAAATTAAGTTAACATTAAAATATAAAAATATATAAAATGCGTCTTTGTGCATCAGTAAAGTCAGTGTGTAAGGCAGAGTGCATGGTTGGAAATGTAATCCAATGTTGAGGCCAAATCCAAAACCAAACAAAGGCCAAAGTTCCAAAATCCCCAAAGTTCCTCCTTGGCTCAACCGGAGATCTCTTTTTAAATGAGCGCCTGAAGCACTGGTCACAGATGTATCCAATAGACTGCTAATTTGTGGAAACGGGTATCAAGCGGCAATACCCAAGACCAACAGAAGAGGTCGTCACAAAAGTAAAGATTCACACTGGCAGATTCACACTGAAGGCATCAAAACTATGAATTAACACATGTGGAATTATATATGGAATTATATACATAACAAAAAAGTGTGAGACAACTGAAAATATGTCATATTCTAGGTTCTTCAGAGTAGCCACCTTTTGCTTTGATTACTGCTTTGCACACTCTTGGCATTTTCTTGATGAGCTGCAAGAGGTAGTCACCTGAAATGGTCTTCCAACAGTCTTGAAGGAGTTCCCCGAGAGATGCTTAGCACTTGTTGGCCCTTTGCCTTCAGTCTGCAGTCCAGCTCACCCCTAAACCATCTCGATTGGGTTCAGGTCCGGTGACTGTGGAGGCCAGGTCATCTGGCGCAGCACCCCATCACTCTCCTTCTTGGTCAAATAGCCCTTGATGCCTTCAGTGTGACTCTACAATTTTCATAGTCATGAAAATAAAGAAAACTGGCCGTCCAGTTGTTGGCAAAAGGACCAACAACTGCTAAGCATATCTCGGGGAACTCCTTCAAGACTGTTGGAAGACCATTTCAGGTGACTACCTCTTGAAGCTCATCAAGAGAATGCCGAGAGTGTGCAAAGCAGTAATCAAAGCAAAAGGTGGCTACTTTGAAGAACCTAGAATATGACATATTTTCAGTTGTTTCACACTGTTTTGTTATGTATATAATTCCATATATAATTCCACATGTGTTAATTCATAGTTTTGATGCCTTCAGTGTGAATCTACAATTTTCATAGTCATGAAAATAAAGAAAACTATTTGAATGAGAAGGTGTGTCCAAACTTTTGGTCTATATATATATATATATATATATATATATATATATATATATATATATATATATATAGTATTAATGCCAATTGCAGGGTTCATAAGAATGCTTGAAACCCTTGAAAATGCTTAATTTTAATTTAGTATTTTCAAGGTATGAAAAGTGCTTGGAATTTGAATAAAGTGCTTGAAATTGCAGTTTCATTGGTTTTATTATTGTTATTATTATGTCTTACTGTATAATTGTCACGGTTGGTAAACCGTGATCTCTGGGTTTTGCACTTTGTGGGTGAAGTCTGTGTGTTACGCGTCAGCACTAATTAGTTTTTGGGCGTCTCCCTTAATTGTCATCAGCAACAGCTGTCACTCATTACTCATCCCTATATATTGGCTTGTCTAGCGTCTTGTGTTCGTGAGAGCGTTGTTTCATGTTTGTAACCTATGTCTTGCTTTCTTGTGTGTTTCTGCCTTGGATGTCCATCTCTCCCCGGAACCCCGTCCACTCTATGCAACCCACCACCAAGCAACACCACTTACCTTCGGCTCGCTTCCCCGCAGTTCCTTTGTCACCCTCTCCTGCTGCCAACTCACCTCCGCCTTCCGGATTCGTCATTCCTCACCACCATTTTGGACTGTGCATTCCTCCCAGCGTTATTTGTGTCTCAGTTTTGTATTGTCTCATTGTCTTCATTAAATATCATTAATCTCGCACTTGCTTCCTGCCACTCCTTCACCCAGTCGTTACAATAATTCACTTTTTATGTATAACAAGCCTAATTATTTTTACCTTTTGCATACAACGAAACCAAATGCTCGCGCATGAGTGGAGTCATCAGTTTCAAGTCATAGCAAAGATTCTTTGCTCGCCTTCGGTCTATTATTAAATTACTAGGCCTATTTGAATAACCATTTTGTTCTTCATGCAACTAAATTAACCAATGTGAAGAATGTCAAGATTAGGTATGATTTGCCATTTCCCCACACACAAAAACATTCCTTATTTATTCTATTAATCAACATTAATCCTCAAAAGAGCATTTATGAGTGTGGTTCAGCTTTGTGTGTGTTCAGCTGTTAACAGGAAAACTAATATAGTTCTACCACTCCAAAAGAGCCACCTACCTATCATAGCTCTTCTGCTGTTTTTGGTTAGACCAATGCAAAAATAGAAATAATTGAGATAGTAAGGCTTTCTGTATTTATGGAATCCTGTATCTGACCATTAAACTGTAAATCAAGGTGTTGTTTTTTTTTGTTTTGTGGTTTAATATTTTATGATAGACGTTGCTCTACCCTGTTCATACATTATTGATATTTTTTTGACGGGGCTTAAAAATCCTTAAATGTTGTTAATATTTTTTTTTTTTTTTTTTTTTGATTTCATAATTTATACACTGAATGTTGCCTATTTTTATCCAGCATTATATGCAATCCAGACAGATGGTTTTAATTGCACAATTACATCTGATTTCACGTGAAGAAGTATGTAAGGAAACGTCATTTACCACAGTTCTAATGTGCTGGAAAAGCTTGAAAATGCATCCTGAAAATGCTTAAAAAAGTGTCTGAATTTTACTTTGTGTCAGAACCCTGCAATTAGAAGGCTTAATCTTGTCTCAGTGGGTAGTTCTTGGCCAGAATAAGCAGAAAGAGGACCAGACTTTATGGCGCAATCAAAAAAGACTGTCTGCACAGGATTGCTGTCCTGCAAATAAATCAGGTTTTCCTGTTTTAATAACATAAAGATGTATCTCCCTCAGTGGCAAACATAATATGAATTGCTCTCAAGCTGGACAGTGATTTGTAAAATGTTTTTGGACGATGAATGTGGACTGGGGGACAGATCACACGAGAGAGAGACACAATGTCATAACATGCTCTCTGGGTTTGGCTTACTAATAGCAACAGCTGCTGTCTTCACCGTCCCTGCCAGTGGGATATTTCCCTGCCCATAGCCATTCGCTCCCTCGAGCGGGGATGGTTATATTTTTCTGGGACTAAAGCTTAATTGAGAATAATGAATGCTTAATTTTTTATAGAGGGCAATGCGACCACTGTCCTGTCAGGATGATAGAGTACCACCGTGTATATTCATCAGACATTCACCAGCGAGGGATTTGAACCTTGTAGGTACATTCAGTGGACTAATTATCCTGGTGTGACTGTACAGAGGACTCGCAGATGATAGTGTAAATATAATTAGATATGCTACAGGTTAAAGTCAACATGAAATGGCATTTTCATTACATAAAACTTCTGTCATAAAATCTAATGTCATTTTTCAGAGTGAAACAGGAAATTCAATCAGAAAAAAAAAAAAAAAAGTAACCTACCAGAATGGATTTTGTGATGTCAGCCAAAAAGGAAAGCTGTTTTAGAGGAGCAAGTTATTATGTAGAGGATTATTATTGTTTTTGTTTTTTTTCCTTTTGAGAGAATGTGTATCAATTAATCATGCACAAAAAGACCAGGACGTGCGCGTTTTTTTTTTTTTTACAGACATTTCTGTGAAAACAACAACCATACAACAACAAAATACAGGTCAAACTAAAACACATAATTAATTAATTAATTAAAAATAATATTAATATAGTACATTGAGCTATGTAAAAGTACATTGAAATATAGTACAATAATTATCACACTAGGAATCAGATAAAACTCTAAAATATGAAATTTGTACTGTATTTGTAATATGAGGCTATTTGTTCTGGTATTTTTTTCTATCTCTCTGGAAGCATTTTAAAAGCATTAAATAAAATAAAGATATTATTATTATTATTAATATTATTATTGTTATTATAAATGCTATAATGCATTTTATTAAATGAATACATATATAATGAATACATATATTTTCACTGCTTCACATTTTAGGGCAGAAAAGGTGTTTAAAAACGGAGGGACAGAAAGAGAAAAAACTATTGCTGCAATAAGTCACAAAAGTTTAAGCCCAAAGTTCAGCATTGGAGAGGTCAGTCAAAGTTTTTTTTTGTTTATTTTGTAAGATCCTTCACAAATTAAATTCACAATGATTTTCTCCAAGCTGCCAGCTGCTGCAATTACTTACAGTAAATTCGAGTAGCTGTTGAGCTGTTGATTTTTTGCTCCTCTAAAAAGACCATTTACATTCATGTTGTTATTGTCATTTGTACTGTACCATTACAATGATTCCAACCACATTTTTTTTTTCGTGGCTTTAGGGAATAATGTGCATTTTTTCCTTTGCTGTGCAAAATAAGTCTTTCTTTTATCTCTCTTCTGCTTCCCCGTGGATCAGGTATAAAGTGCACAAGCAAACATTTTCGTGAGGCCTTAGCTTTTTATTGTACCATTAAAAGTTATCTGCTCTCCGAACTTGTTAGAGCACAAAGTTTTCAAATCATTCCAGATAAATGCTTGTCACAAAAAGTGGCTTAAAAGCTCCCAAATGAGAGTTTAGGAGGCGTCTATATAAATCTAAACCACTGAGTGCACTGTAATGTGACTGAAAATCCACACAACTTCCATATTATCAAGGTAGCATGCTGTGTCCAACTGTGACCAGCCATTGAATTATTTGGAAATATTTAATGCTTCCTAATAGATTTGCATGATCTATTCCTTCGCTGCTAGGAGTTGCAGACCTCAGAGCAGAGTTTACCATTGCTTCCACCGGATGAATTCCCTCCAAGACAAATATTAAAATGGATCCAGAGGCAGCTGTGAATGTTATTATGTGGGTTCTCCATTTCCACAGCATGAATCCTACCACCCGCCGGCTTGGGTAAATTACGTGCGTTTTTATAAATAAAAAAAATAAATAAATAAATTAAATATCCAATATTTCGCTTTATTGGTTTATTGAGGCCTGGTGTCAAAGGACAAATAATTAGCTCTGTTTATACCCATTAGTCTCTTTAGTCATTGCAGATGTGCATGGAAATGGGGTCTTCGGTTTTTGAGCAGCCTGCTGATATGCCATTTAACCTGCAGGTAAAAACTAATCCTCTGCCTGATGCAAACACAGTGTGGCTGAGAATTTGGAGTGAAACTACTGCTTTTAGCTCCACATGAATCCTAAAATATTACTGTAAATTAAGAAAGGCAGTTGATTGAATAAGTTGAATTATTACAACACATTGTTTCCCAAATTACCCTAATAGTGGGTCAAGTGTTAAAGCAAACTAAAAATAAAACTGAAAATGTACTCACCCTCAGGCCATCAAATGTAATAGATGAGTTTGTTCCTTGATCAGAACAGATCTGGAGAAATTTAGCAGTGCATCCAGTTGCTCACCAATGGATCCTCTGCAGTGAATGGGTGCCGTCAGAAAGTCCGCGAAACAGCGCAATAATCCAAAAGTTATACAACTCCAGTTCAAAATGCCTTGATTATGGGTCTGCATCATACAAACATGCAGCTTTTCACTTCACAAAATGTTAGTTAATGTATCATATGAATTATTGTGATTATTATTGTGATTATATATTGTTATATATGAAATTGTATATATCTGTTATCAGCATATATCTATATTTCATTGTGATATGTGTGTGTGTGTGTGTGTGTGTGTGTGTGTGTGTGTAAACTGAAGTGATGTGGCTAAGTATGGTGACCCTGAATCTGGGCTCTGTATTTAACCCATCCAAGTGCACACACAGAGCAGTGAACACACACACACTACTGTTTGTACATTTTACAACTCTATACTCTTAGTAAGACAAATATGGACTAATTTGTGTCCATGTTATTGCTCCCGAGGAACAGAAACATCAGAAATTATCTAAAGATAGAATCAAAATTAGACTAGTTTCAGGACATTGTCCTCTGGGATTATAAAGTGGACTTTTTGTTTGAGCATATGACAGAACTATTTTTCACCTGTTAGCTGCAAAGCACATTTCTCCTTGACTGTGAATGTTGTTATAAATAGTCAAGGAGCTCTACAAAACACAGATGCAGCCGGCACGTCTCTGAAGTGCTTGAGCAGTTGAAGTATTGTCAGTGAGAAGCAGCAAAACAGACCCGGAGAGACATCAGCTAGCTGTTGTCAGAGCAGGAGTGGCAGATGTGATATGACATGTTTGCAGCCAACTGGATGAGAGACACGTTAGCGATAAATGCCATGCTTACCTGTGTCTTTCTTTTCTTGTGTCACAGTAGAGGCAACGGCATGTCAGCGGAGCACAAGCAACCCCCTCATGTGCATAACATCTCATTGTGAGCTCCTTGCTGCCCATGCTAGATTTGAGACAATAGGACACGAGTACAAAGAGATGTCAATGAGGTTTGTATGTTTCGTGATGATGTCATTTGAGGCCAGATGCTGGTTCAACTGGTTTGCATTCATCATATCAATTCGACATTGTATGTGATATGTGATGTAAGTGGTGTTATGTTTTATATTATTTATAAAGGAATTGCTCACCCAAACCTGCACGAGTTTGTTTTATCTGCTGAAAAAAAAGTTTCAAAGTTTTTCTTTCCCTACTGTGGAAGTCTATGGCTACCATCAACTGTTTGGTTACCAACATTATTCAAAATATGTTATTTTGTTTTTAACAGCTGAAAGAAATTCCAATATTTTGGGGTGAACTATCCCATTAATAGTTTCAGTTGAGTTGTAATTTTTGTATTGTCATTTATTTTGTCATTTTATATAAATATATATATATATATATATATATATATATATATATATATATATATATATATATATACTTTTGTCCTTTATTTATTGAGAAAATGATCCAGTGTTATGTAAAACGAGTAGCAAATGTTTATGAATTTTTGCTTTCAGTATCAGGTGTGACACTCTTTTCCATCACTAAAGGCAGGTAGTTTCTTGTAGCTGCTGATCAGACCTGCACAACTGGTTGAAGGAATTACAGCCCATTCCTCAGTACAGAACCGCTTCAACTCTGTGACTTTTGTGGGTTTCCACTTATGAACTGCTTGCTTCAGGTCCTTCCACAACATTTCAAATGGATTAAGGTTTTTAAAGAGATCTTTATTGGTGGACCACTCCTGGGGAGGGTAACAGTGGTCTTGAATTTCCTCTCTTTGTACACAATCTGTCTGACTATGCATTTGTGGAGTCCAAACTCTTTAGAGATGGTTATGTAACCTTTTTCAAATATCTCTTTTGTTTGTGTTATGATTTACTTCCACAAACATGATCAGACTTTGAAAGAGCTTTGTTCTTCAAATAAAAGAGGGTACACGCTGACACCTGATAGTAATCTCTCTGATTCAAAACACCGCTGAACAGATGGACTCTAATTTCAACTTTAAATAACTTAAAAGTTTGATTTGGTTGTCTTTGTCAACGTTTAGGACTTGCTTGAAAATCTGCTGACCTTTTGAGAAATCATCACCTCACTTTAATCCCCTTATGATATTTGTGCTGAAATATCTTAAATATTTATAAAGAGTTCACAAACTGTAAAGCAGCACTGTGTTTATATGCTTGTGTGTGTGTGTGTGTGTGTGTGTGTGTGTGTGTGTGTGTGTGTGTGTGTGTGTGTGTGTGTGTGTGTGTGTGTATACGTATAAAAGACAATTTTAAACTGTTGTAAGAGACGATGGTATTGCCGTGATTAGTCGAAAGTTGCCATAAAGTGGTGCAAAGAACTCAGGAGATTTCATCATGTACATGGGAAACAATAGCAATCTTAATATTGTGCCTTTTTATTAAATTTTAGCAGTAGAGCAGGCTTGTTATAGTACTAGACTTTGGGATTTGACTAAATGCTGCATTGTTTTCTGAATACAGGAATATAATTTTTCTGCAGTAATATATTTCTGTGTTCATTTTTCTTCAAGGTGACTTAAGCTTTTTGATTGTCGTGAGGAAATGACCATAAATGGAAAATCACTAACAGGTAGCAATTTGGCATTATGCTTTATTGTAATTTATTTTCTTTGCATATTGAATGTGTTGCTCCCCAAATTAAATTTTGCTTGGTTCTCTTCTTCTCACAGTCACACACATGGATATGTATTCCTTTCTATCCTTTCACAATGATGAAGAGATGAGGGCAGGTTTTTGGGTCTATCAATTTGGCAATGTGTCAAAGCTACCTCAGAGAGAAAAAAAAAAAAGAAAGACAAAATGAAATGACTAACTGAGTAAAGTTCTAGGGGGTGAACACTATTTGAATATGTACATATATACTTGAACCGAAACCTGAACTGAGTCACCGGTTGTGTACATTATATAAGAATATATTTGAGACATATTTAAGTGTGTGTGTGTGTGTGTGTGTGTTTGTTAGTGTTTGTGTGTTAGGATATACTGTATAGGATCTCAAGCATCCCAAGATGAATGAATCCTGTCTATGCAGAATTCCAAAAGTATTCCAAAGTCCTTTTATACGCCGTAATTCATATTTCTTTAATCAATAACGGTATTTTCATGAACAACAACATTTTCATATTTGATTTCATGCATCCTCTGACAAATCCCTGCTTACAGGAAAGGCTATCATGGTAAATGCGATGGATTTCTCAGTGATATTCATAAATATGGGTTGCATAAATCTCACATAATTATTTATTGATTCATGTTAATCGTGAAGCAAAACCATAGGAATACAGCAGCCAGCGATTATATGCAAGTGGTTTTATAAAGTTTTACCTGAATTTGCTTAGATCTGCATCCTTCATAAATATATTCAAATGAAATGAATGACTGTGGAAGAACACGAACTACATTTTTTGCAGAAAATTACAACATTTATATGCATCTGGCTCCACTTAACTGTCACTTACAGCAATTAAAGTACTTTGCAATGTACTTGTACTTTGATCTACCTATGTGATGCTTCTGGGAAATTTTCTGCCACGATTATATAAGGATCATCTAACAGCTATTTTGACTCAATTCTCAACTTAAAATACTTAAACCTACAGTACTTTCCATTTCAATGATTATTATCCTGGTGAGATTAATTTTAATATGGTATGGGACATGAATTTTAATTGATGATTTGTTTTTGTTTTTAATGAACTAAGATGTGGATCATTTTATGATGATAATGAGTTGATTGTAATGATAAATATATAATAATTATAAATTTATTTGGTGCATCATGTATCAAGATCACTGCTGTTTAATAAGTAAAAGTCCTTTGGAAAATCCAATTACAGTTACCATTTTGAAAAAAAAAAGAAAACCTTTCATTATTCACTCATGTTGTTACAAACCCATATGATTTTCTTTTTTATGGATGCAAAGGAGGTGTTTTGATGAATCTACTTTTAATAAAAAAGTTATCATGTTTTATGCTTTACCCTTGTAATTCCATTTCAAAGTAATTTAATTCTGACCATTTTGTGTCTAGTGAATTTATGTGGGTTTTAAAGATTGCGGTACAATCTAATAAAGACCAATTGCAGCTAATCTTGGAAAATGTTGCATATGATGTGTGGGCTGCCGTACAGCGTGTGCTTTCTTCATGTAGCTAAGAGGTGTCCAGTCACTCTAAAGCAAGCATGAACAACTGTACGGCTGTGTTTCCCGATGAGTGAGCAGGCAGAAGAAGAGTTATGAATGCCAGCCGGGTGAACTGACCTCATCTGTAGGAAATATGCACTAGATTTCTGTGCATCGCCCTCATGGGCCGAACCCTTAGAATGAAATATTACCATGAATGACACCCTGCAAACCTCTGTACACGAACAACAAATGGGTGAATCTCGCCAAAATCTGTCAAGAACATGAACAGATCATATTTCACCCCCAAATCAACAAAGAAATATGGAATGAAATAAAATGAATCCGTTTTGGGGATCATCAAGATGTTTAAAATCTTTAGGTTTGTGCTATTAATCCAGATTTTATTGTATTTTTACGGGGTTATATGTGATTTAAACCAGGCTTTATGAGTTTAACCCAAATGCAGGATGTCTGTCAAATGACCAAACATAGGTGTCTATCTGACCAGTGTCAGTTTATATTTCCAGAATGCCTTAATAACAAGTGCCAGAAGGGCAGCCCAAAATTCTAAATGCAAATGAATGTTTAATGATTATTGCCATCAAGTGTAAATAAAGAGTTGTTCTTTAGCCTGCGGTTGACTGAGCCAGACAAAACATTCTCATCCTGACTCTTGCTCTTGGCATCTTTTTTCTCAAGAACAACCAGAAAAACTTTTTTTCTAGTGTTGTGCAGTAAGGGGTTGATTTCACTGAATGACATCATCATAGTCTTGTAAATGTTGTATTAGTTGTAATGAAATATTTAGATAATATCCTAATGTCATTAATTTTAAATAAACGTAAAATATTCAGTTTAATTGTGTAATTCAAATATTACTTTCTATTTTGCTCAGCTGGTATGTATTTTTAAATAAATTTCTTGACATTGTGTGGATGTACTTTACAAAACTATATTGAATGTTTTACTAAAAAAAATAAGCCACGACCCAGTGCCAAGTACATTTTCTGGGTGTAGTTTACAGTATATTTATCAGTAAAAAAAAATAGGCCTCTGGGCCTTTTAACCATGGTAAAATAAATGCAATACATACATTGAGTAATGCATTGGATTACTGATAATAATAGCAATAATAAAAGAAATAAAAATCATAAAATATATTAATATTAGTTCATTAGCTTAGGCTATTTATTATTGCAACAATATAGCAACTTTTCAAGTGTTTTTATTATTATATTATTATTATTATTATTATAAAAATATTATTATTATTATTATCATTATTATTGTTATTGTTTTATTGTATTTTATTTCACAATTTATGATTGTTAATGTGCACATTTGGATGGTTATTTTATATTCTTTTTTTTTTTTAAACCTATTTCATTGTTATTTTAGTATTTATAAATAACAAACATTATAGTAACATATATATATATATATATATATATATATATATATATATATATATATATATATATATATATATATATATATATATATATATATATATATATATATGAAAGTGAAGTGAAAGTGACATGACATTCAGCCAAGTATGGTGACCCATACTCAGAATTTGTGCTCTGCATTTAACCCATCCGTAATGCACACACACAGAGCAGTGAACACACACACACACTGTGAGCACACACCCGGAGCAGTGGGCAGCCATTTATGCTGCGGCGCCCGGGGAGCAGTTGGGGGTTCGATGCCTTGCTCAAGGGCACCTAAGTCATGGTATTGAAGGTGGAGAGAGAACTGTACATGCACTCCCCCCACCCACAATTCCTGCCGGCCCGGCACTCGAACTCACAACCTTTCGATTGGGAGTCCGACTCTCTAACCATTAGGCCACGACTTCCCTTCAAAGTCACGTATTTCCCACGTATTTCCCTTCAAATATATATTTTATTATATATATATATATATATATATATATATATTAGAGCATATATTTTTATTTTTATTATATATATATATATCACTTTATTTATTGGTTACTTAAATAGTTATTCTTATGCCATGCAGTGGCAACTTGTGTATTTGCATCATCATCTCCAAATACAGCTCATCTGATCAGAATTTAGAGTCAGAAATCTAATGGGATTTAACATGCAAGATATATTATACTCACATCATGAATGAAGAAGTAGTGGCACCAGCAGACTGAATGAAGGTGTACAGCTACATGCACTGTGCATACCATGGACTGTCATGAACAAAGGGAAAATGAAATGAAAGGTGATAACAATTATATCT
Source organism: Carassius carassius (assembly GCF_963082965.1). Taxonomy (NCBI): domain Eukaryota; kingdom Metazoa; phylum Chordata; class Actinopteri; order Cypriniformes; family Cyprinidae; genus Carassius; species Carassius carassius. The sequence goes on from NC_081760.1 coordinate 13,387,512, forward strand.
GCTCATATTGCATCATATTTCTATTTACATGATTTCAGCGTTGTGCATTATAACCAAACACACACGATTCTGTTGAGTTAATGAATGCAATGGCCAATCAGAAGCATTCAGATGAGTCATCGCTGAAATGCCGGAGTTTTGTTTAGTGTGCACGCTCACTAAGGCTGCATCAAAAAACTTAGGTAGGTGACTTGCTGCCTTGCTGTCTTATCAGGCAATGACTTTGCAGGCAGCGTTTTTGCCCGAAGGCACTTCATGAAACGGATTTCGGACAGGCTTCTGAGGCGGAGTAAAGGTTTAATGATCTACAGCAAAATATAGAGAGCTTTGGTAATAACTAAGTGGATATTTCATTACTGCAATATTAATTTCTCGCTAGAAATTACATAAAAAGTGGAAAACGTTGTTCAGAAACACATTTACAGACAAACTGACCACCGACCGCAACTTTCAGATGCCATCTTTATTTTTTGGCTTAACTGTCACAAAATGGAATGCACAGGATTGTGGGATATTAAAGGCAGCGAAGGATACATCTATGCTGCCTTCAAAAACCGGCCAGATGAAGGCATCTCAGGAGACAGGAAATGTAGCTGACATTGATTTCGGACGTGTCTTGATGCCTTCCTACCTTGGAATGCGACCTCCTAAAGCAGCATTTTTCAGTTTTCGGATGCAGCCTAAATCTGCACTTTTGCAAATTCTCTCATCATAAACAACAAAATGCAGATGAACTTAAGATGTAAGAGACTAATTTCAAAGTGAGTGAAGACAGCTTCATTGAAAGTGCTTAAACTTGCACTAAACTAGTCAATGATAATGTAAAAGTTTTTTGCTTGCTTTTGGTATATAATTAATTTAGCTTTTTGAATAGCCGTGGAAATTAAACAATACAATGAAATAGTAGTAACTTACAATGTTTAAATTAAACTGAAAATTTTAAATATAAATTTAGACATTTTACATTTTTTATGGCATGACATTATTATCTGGTACTTGATTTTATGATGTGCATATAGATTAAGCTACCCTCCACCTATGCTGAATCATCTGAAGCATTTCTTAGTCAGTAACACAAACAAGAACACAGAGACCAAACTGTGCTGAGTCCTGAGAATAAGCTGCCATTCACATAATTGTTTTTGTGTTCACCCATGCGGTTTTTTAGCTGTTTTCCAATGTGAACATGCAATGGATGTCTTTGCATAACATTCATGCTGAAATCCCTTTAATCACTTCCATGCTTCATGTAATATAATGCTACCTGTTTATCTAAGAGTTTCTAAATTTGCCATTATATCAGATATCAGAGTTGTATTATAAACAGATCCCCAAGCCTCGGACTGCAAGGTGCCTCTAAAGCCTCTCATGGCCCCTCATGGCCCAAAGCTGGCAAAGAAAGCTGAACACAAGAGCCCCCAGAGGAAGTTGACAAATAAAGCTCTCTTGTTCACCATGAGTGGATATTTGGAGGGATGGCCTCTAAAAACATACAGTAGTCAAGAAAAGTTCAAAATTAAGTCATTTACAAGACCAAAGTACTTTAAAAAGTATGACACGTATGTGTTCCGCAACAAAAATATCATGACATTTAAATTATGTGAAATCTGTACATGCCATATTAGCATTTCCTGTGAAATATTCCATAAAGCAGTGGGATGCTAGCCTGTGCTCAAGACAGGAAGCCACCCACAACAACAAATCAAGCTAAATCTGTTCATTCAGGGGAACCCCTAATCAAATCCTTCATTCAACAGATGCAGGCAGATGATGCCAGATTTCCCAATTTGTTTTCAACACCTCTGTGTTTCTTAATATTGCTGTTTATCAGACTCTCAAGGCAATCAGACTGTCTTACACATCCACTATTTGTCAGAATGTGGGACCCAAGGGGTCCATCTTTAATAAAATCATCTCCCTATCCCTGTCTGTTCATCCTGAACATGACTTTCTTTCGGCCAGCCTGATTTGTGACCTAGAGGTCTCAATAACCTAAACTGAAGATTAAATCATCTTTCATGCTCTGATGATTTGTCAGTCAAATTGTGCCATTAACCATATCTAGGTCAATTACTCTTCATATGTATATGTAACCAGGCGACAGGGAAAATAGACAGGCAGATCAATACGCAAAGCTTTATTCATAGACATGGTCATAAACAGGTAGGGTCAAGCATCAGCAAACAAATATGTATAAGAGAAGACAAGAGTATTCCTAGGGCTGGCATAGGTCATCGATCGGCAAACAGAATTCAGAGGGCTTGACAAGAGAGGTAATCCAGCAATAGTCCATACAAGGTACAAACAGAGTCCAAGTGGTGAGACAAGGGTAAATCAAAGATACATAGGCAGGAATAAGAAAACAAAAGGCAACACAAAATGACTAGACTAAACTAGAACTACAAAACTAGGCTCTGTAAAGTAGCTATCACTACAGATGCATCTCAATAAATTAGAATGTCATGGAAAAGTTTTATTATTTCAGTAAATAAAGTTTAAATTATTTCAGTAATTCAACAACAACAAAAAAATGTTGAGGAAGTCGTGGCCTAATGGTTAGAGAGTTTGACTCCTAACCATAAAGTTGTGGCCCTTGAGCAAGGCAAAGAACCCCCAACTGCTCCCCAGGTGCCGCAGCATAAATGGCTGCCCACTGCTGTGTGTCTCTCTCTGTGTGTGTGTGTGTGTGTGTGTGTGTGTGTGTGTGTTTGGATGGGTTATATGCAGAGCATGAATTTTAAGTATGAGTCACCATACTTGGCTGTATGTCATTTCCCCTTTTTTTCAAATTGTAAAACTTGTGTATTAAATAAATTCAATGCACACAGACTGAAGTAGTTTAAGTCTATGGTTATTTTAATTGTGATGATTTTGGCTCATATTTAACAAAAACCCAACAAAATTTCAACAAATTAGAATATGGTGACAGGCTAATCAACTCAAAACACCTGCAAAGGTTTCCTGATCCTTCAAAATGGTCTCTCAGTTTGGTTCACTAGGCTACACAATCATGGGGAAGACTGCTGATCTGACAGTTGTCCAGAAGACAATCATTGACTTCACAAGGAGGGTAAGCCACAAACATTCATTGCCAAATAAGTTGGTTGTTCACAGAGTGCTGTATCCAAGCATGCTAACAGAAAGTTGAGCGGAAGGAAAAATTGTGGAGGAAAAAGATGCACAACCAACCGAGAGAACCGCAGCCTTATGAGGATTGTCAAGCAAAATCGATTTAAGAATTTGAGTGAACTTCACAAGGAATGGACTGAGGCTGGGGTCAAGGCATCAAGAGCCACCACACACAGACGTGTCAAGGAATTTGCTGAACCACAGACAACATCAGAGGTGTCTTACCTGGGCTAAGGAGAAGAAGAACTGGACTGTTGCCCAGTGGTCCAAAGTCCTTTTTACTTTTTCAGATGAGAGCAAGTTTTGTATTTCATTTGGAAACCAAGGTCTTAGAGTCTGGAGGAAGGGTGGAGAAGCTCATAGCCCAAGTTGCTTGAAGTCCAGTGTTACATTTCCACAGTCTGTGATGATTTGGGTTGCAATGTCATCTGTTTGGTCCATTGTGTTTTTTTGTCACTGCACCCGTTTACCAAGAAATTTTGGAGCACTTTATGCTTCTCTCTGCTGTCCAGCTTTTTGAAGATGCCGATTTCATTTCCCAGCAGGATTTGGCACCTGCCCACACTGCCAAAAGCACCAAAAGTTGGTTAAATGAACATGGTGTTGGTGTGCTTGACTGGCCAGCAAACTCACCAGATCCGAACTGCTCACAAACCACAAACTGATCAGCTCCATGCCATGCCGAATTGAGGCAGTAATTAAAGCAAAAGGAGCCCCTACCAAGTATTGACTACATGTACAGTAAATGAACATACTTTCCAGAAGGCCAACAATTAACTTTTTTTTTTTTTGGTCTTATGAAGTATTCTAATTTGTTGAGATGAATTGGTGGGTTTTTGTTAAATGTAAGCCAAACTCATAACAATTAAAATAAATAAATTCAATGCACACATACTGAAGTACTTTAATACACAAGTTTCACAATTTGAGTTGAATTACTGAAATAAATGGAATTTTCCACGACATCTAATTTATTGAGAACCAGAAACATGGAATGGCTTGATAAAGCAGCTAACGCTAGAAGAGTGATAAATGCAGAACATTACTCAGCGATCTGAATGAGGAAGTCCAGGGCTTATAAAACATATCTGCTTGGATTCAGCTGTGTGTGTGTGTGTAATCAGTGCAATGGATGATGGGAACTGTAGTCCAGAGTTACATATAACTCTCTGTGTGATGTGAGAGTCAATATGATGAAGAGGTGACTTTTTGTGGCAGTCAGATGGAAGTCTATTGACCAAATTCATGACAGAGTATCCCAATCCCCAAGGTGTGGGTTCCAGCTGTTCCTGAAACAGAACAATCTGGGGGACAGAGGCAGAACAGGGGGTGGGATGGAGGGCCAGGTCCATGTGGAATTGGAGGGACAGGGGACTGAGACCAGCAGAGCAGAGAGCCAGGGTGAAGCCGGCAGAGTAGAAAACCAGGACAGATCCGGTAATATGGGAACTAAAGACCACCACGATGGAGCAGACAGAGCAGCAGACCACCACGGCAGAGCAGAAGACTACCAGAGCCAGACAGCAGACCACCACGGTGGAGCAGATGGAAAAGGCAGAGCTGACGGAGCAGCAACCCCTGGTAGAGACTTGGACCTAGGGAAAACTGAGACACAAGAAACAGAGAGCATGTATACGGTCTCAAGGACCGAGGCAGGGAACACAAGAAGTCAATCAATATTTTCCCTGGTGATTACTGACTGAGCAGAGAGTTCATAGCTCACTAATCAAAACGGGACAAGCAGACAGATCTAAATTAGACTCATTGACTGGAACTGGACAGGAAAACAGTTCATAAACAGACTCCCTAATTAGGACTGGCAAGACAGACAGTTCAGACACATTTGGAGAAACAGAACAAGCAGACGGTTCATGAATGGTCTCTATGGGAGTGACAGGGTTAACGGGATAAACATGTAGTGCAGTTACGTTTTCTGGGCTCACAACTGGACTAATGGAGCAGATAACAGGTTTGTTGTTGGGAACTGGACAGACAGAATTCAAAACCTGATTCATAGGTTGATCCTGGACAGACTGACAGTTCATGATCAGACAGATTGACAGAAATGGGCAACATTGAGTTTAAAATCAGCATCTAGACAGAAAGACAGATCACAATCAGCCTCCAAGGCTGTTTTTAGAACAGGACGAGAGTTCTGAGATGGCCTCTTTGGCAGGTTCAAAGCAAAGCAGGAGTTCACTGATGGTCTCTATAACCGTGATAGGACAGGCAAAGAGTTCACAGGCGGCCTTCATAGCTGTGACAGGACAAAGATTCACACACGGCCTCCATAGCCATGACAGGACAGGACAGGACGAGGATTCATAGGTGGCTTCCTTAGCCGTGACAGGACAAGCAGAGAGTTGGTGAGTAGCACTGACACTGATACCACTGACACCTACGGAGGTTCTGAAGTGGTTGCCACTCCCTCTGGAGGTTTCCAGCAGTAACAGTCTCTTTGACCGTGACACGACAGGCTGAGAGTACATTGCTGGACGCCACCACCATACAAGGAGCTGAAGCAAGCACCATCGCTTTGGGAGGTTCTGCAGCATGTGCCGCCACCTCTGGAGAAGCAGCAGTGAGTGCCATCACCTCGGAGAACATCACTACCCCAAGAGGTTCTGGAGCATCATCCACCACCTCTGGAGACATCACAGTGAACATAGCCAGCTCGGGCAGATCTGTGGTGGTGTATGCAGCCCAAATGCAACAAAACAATCCCCACTATGAAAAATGCTTCATACAGGGGAATTAGTTCAGGAACAGAAGGGTTAGAGTGAGTGGGTTTGGGATACCAGCTGTGCATGCAGACATCAGAGCTGTATCCCTCACACTAGATACCTGACTGGGATACAGCTGAGACGTGACAAGACTCTGGAAAATCAGCTGAGATGTGACGAGACTCTTGGAGATCAGCTGAGACATGACGAGACGAGACTCTGGAAGATCAACTGTGACTTGGCGAGACTCATGAAGAGCAATAGTGACGTAACTTGACTCAGAAATAGCAGCTGTGACTTGACAATCAACTGTAATTTGACTTGACTCATTAAGATCAGCTGTGATTTCACTTGATTCATGACAATCAACTGAGAAATGATGGTGTTTTGTGGTGGCCGCCATTTTATGAGTGTGCTCTGGTGCATCCTCCATTTCTTTCACTGACGCGGTGTCGTGTTCTTCCTCCGCAACACCCACAGTGAATGAGGCACCAACACAGAAACCATAGTCCATAAACTGACAGAGTGATGAACGCGGTCCCTCATGTCTTAGCTTAGACAACAGATGTTGATTAATACCATCACACAAAAAAACTCAGCAAACAGTCCGGTAAATTTGAGTAATATTCAATGGATAAATACTCTTGAATATAGTCCTCTAGCGATCGCATGCCCTGCTGGAGAGCTAATAACAGTCTTGCAATGTTCAGACCTGGCCAAAGCTGCTGGATCCTTGTGTGGCCGAGTATTCCCTAACGAGGCGACAGGGACAAGATATGTGCAGATCTATACACAAAGCTTTATTCATAGACATAATCATACACAAGCAGAGTCGAGCATCAGCAAACAGATACATATAAGACAAGACAAAGAGTAATCCTAGGGCTGGCGTAGTTCTGGAGACTTAAAAGCAGCTAACACTAGCCCTGTGTCTCAATATTCCTACTTATACTACGCCCTTAAAATATGTACTCTTTTGAAAAGTTTGGAAATACTTAATTATATTTATTTTTGATATATAGTATAAAATATAGTGTGAAAAAATTGTATACTTTATATAAAATAGAATAATATAAAGCTTATTATTGAGACTTGTAATGGAACCAAATTAATGATGTATCCCTATTAAGTTTCCGAATACTGGATGATGTCATAGGTACTTTTCCAGCCCAATCCTCCAATCAACCATCTCCACTGTGGTACTGTATGTAATGAACACTTTTTACAATCCAATCAGACATGAATAAAACCTCAACTCACATGCTTTGTTGAGAAGAGTTACTTACATGTATGCTGAGTTCACAGGATTTTAGCCCGATTTTTCACTTGCCGACAGGTTTTGCTAAATAGCCGACAAATGCCCGAAATTGGCAAATCAGTACTCGTTCACCCGAGTGAGAATCACGCAGTGTGATCAAAGACGTGACCTGAAAGGAATCACAGATGACCAAAAAATTTTGCCATGCTAAATATCTGGAGCTGTCGTAGATTCACATTCACACTGTGTGCAATGATTTCTGACTGAAAACTACATAGGCCAATAAGAGACCAAGATTCAGGGCAGAGGGAAGTTCGGGGAGGAGTTATAGACCAGAATATCAGTATTTTAATAGATATATGTATGATATCTCAATTATATCATACAGAAACAAGCACAAACATTTGCTTGACCAGCCACAACATCAGCATAACAGTTACTGCTAAATTATTTACCTCCAACTTTCTTTGCAGAACGCCCAATCCCTGTTCCCTGCTATCCCTCCTGCATAATCTGTTTTTCTTGTTCTCCTTGTAGCTGGAAATTGGCTCACAGTCAATTTGCTGGCGATATATATATATATATATATATATATATATATATATATATATATATATATATATATATATATATATATATATATATATATATATATATTAGTGGTGGGCATAGATTAATTTTTTTTTATCTAGATTAATCTCACTCTGATCTTGAAATTAATCTAGATTAATCTAGATTAAAATGGCTCATTCGAAGTCTGCCGAAGGCATTCAGAATATGTGTGTTACCCAAATAAAATTGACAAACAGTAAGTCTTTGAGAAGGGGTTTATCAAGATAGGTGGTGCATTAAAAAAGTGGCTCATCTCCTGTTTCCAAAATGCATCACAAGTGCTTGAAAAAGCTTTAAACTAATTCCACATTGCACAAGGTGCAAACAACCTTACGCCTGTTTCACACATACTCCATCTGCAGTGCGTATGCGTTGCATATTTTTTTATGCACCCATATGTTAACGGATTCCAGGAGCGTTGCGTCTGCAGCAGTGCAGCGATCGTTTCATACCGAGTAGCGAACTGCAGATGCGTCCTGTGTGAAAGCACATCGAGTCCGTGCTGCACCACATACGTAACGCACACTGACTGCATACGCCCTGCAGACGGAGTATGTGTGAAACAGGCATGAACAGGGCCGTAGCTGGGGTCAGCGGGTCAGAAATTGTTTAATTGGTATGTTAGGTTATTTTTATTTATTTGTGCTATTTACACAATGTTTAAGTTTTTTTCAAGTTTGTAGGTGTCACAGTATAGAAACCAAATAATTAAATGTAAAATAGCACTGGATAGTCTTCAATGTAAAAATTAAATATACAATCAAACCTACATTTATTCAGGCACCTTAAACATTTCTCACATTATTACAGTTTTGCTATATGAAAGTGATGTGACATTCAGCCAAGTATGGTGACCCATACTCAGAATTCATGCTCTGCATTTAACCCATCCGAAGTGCACACACACAGAGCAATGAACACACACACACACACACACACACACACACACACACACACACACTGTGAACACACACCCAGAGCAGTGGGCAGCCATTTATGCTGCGGTGCCCGGGGAGCAGTTGGGGGTTCGGTGCCTTGCTCAAGGGCACCTAAGTTGTGGTATTGAAGGTGGAGAGAGAACTGTACATGCACTCCCCCCACCTACAATTCCTGCCGGCTCGAGACTCGAACGCACAACCTTTCGATTGCAAGTCCGACTCTCTAGGCCACGACTTCTGACTATATATAAAAATTTATATCTGGTGTCTGAAATTTTTTTTGTTTGACTGTTAAAACTACAAAGTAATTCAGTCAAGAGCAGGGAGTGACTTTCACTTTCATTTTCTTGGATTAACATTACAGCAGCCAATAGCTAAATTAGGCGGGGTCCCTTTAAGAGACGATAAATATACACATCCCATTTTTTTTTCCTCAACTGTTTACTTTCACTTAAGAAATAACTGACAGTTTTTTCGAGCATAATTTCCAAGGTGGATATTTGGACATATTTTGTATGTATTTGTCGGCACAATAGCAAAAATAAGCAAATTCGATGTTCAAGTGTTTTGAGACGCCTTTCTCTGCGTGAGCCCTGAACACCAGAACACCGCGAGTACTGAATTTGGCTCTTTCACATTTTTTTGTTTATTCAAACTCCGATTTGTTTTTGTTCGTTCATGTGCAGGAGGGACTTCGAGGAAAACTTCGCAGAAGAGAGCTCGGTTCAGTGTCGCTGTCCGTGATACGCGGCTCTCGGTCTCTCTCGTGCGCACCGAACACAGCGCGCGAGTAACCAGCTTCTCTGTTCAGCTTTTCCATGCCTTGTTTTTGGATGCTTTAATGTTTAAATCGACAAGCGGTAAGGCTTAAAAACATGTGAAAAAGATAAGCTTTCGTGACGATGCGCAGCAGTTGCCCGTCAACTGTCCTGAGCATCTTTTTAGGCTGGCCTCAGCCAGTCGGTTATATAAAATATCAAGGTGAAAGTCATCATAGCTCGCGTAGTATAAACCCAGCTCCCAACTCAACTTTGAGAATAGATTAACGGCGATATTTTTTTTATCGCCCGATAAGAGTCTCACGTTAACTCAGCACGTTAATGCCAATAACGGCCCACCACTAATATATATATATGTACAGTGGCGGACTGGGACAGTAAATCAGGCCGGGAATTTGACTCCACCCCAGGCCACCTCTGTTGCTGCAGTCACCACCAACCGATTCATGTGTCCACCAGACTGTTAATTATTTGGCTCTTTCAGTTGTTTGAATTGGGTTATACTTGAAAAATAAATCAAAATCCTTAGACTGTGGACGGGCAAAATAATCAAATGGAGTATCAAGAAGTATGAAGGCATTCACTCTCTATAATCTTTCCCTTAATCCCCCTCTCTCTCTCACTCTGCACATTGAGTTTCTCTGCAATATGAAATAAGCACTTTCAATAATCTATATTAATTATGCAGCCATCAATTGTATGTCCCAATGATCACAGTCCTACTACTGATAACCTTATAAATCATAAAAGCACATATTTTTCTAGGAGTATAGCCAGCATGTTTAGTTTTGCTTATTCTGTAGCTTAAACTTTACCTGAAGGTTCCTGCTCTGACTCAAAATCTGAACTGTCCGCCCTCTCTTGTTCAACAGAAGGAGCACTAACAGCACTAGTGCTACTTTTGCTTCCTTCGTCACCTTCAAAATAAATAAATAAGCATTGTAGACTAGGATACATTTTGTTGGCTAGAAATGGAAAATTAAAATTTCTGGTCAATTTTGGCACAAAAAAAAAAAAAAAACTGTATCCCATATGTAAAACAGTGTGCTAGTTTGAACTTCTATCATTATATACATTTGTAATATTATTATTTTTTGAATAGATTTTATCTATTGTAAGTCGCTTTGAATGAAAGCGTCCATCTTCCAAATGATTATGTAAATATTAGGGTGGAACAGTTCAACTTTTTCACAGTTTGGTTTGTTTCACGGTTTTAGAGTCACGGTTTCGGTAGCGTTGTACTGTATGTGCTATGTTTATGGAAAAACTACACTTTCAAAAAATATATATTTTATTAAGACTCATATTATTAAGAATATTCTAACTACAAGAAACAGCACAAATAAATATAATAGAGTAAAGATACAAATAAAATAAACTGACTTTCAGGGTTTTTTTTAGGTAGGTCTTGCATTAGTTTTTAGGTACAGAAATTGAATAAAGTAATCAGAATGAGCTTTATTGCCAGATATGTTTACACATACGAGGAATTTGTTTTCGTGATAGAAGCTCCACAGTACAAGAGAATGACAGCGACAGAACATAAAACACATAATAAAAGAATAAAAAATACAAAAAAATACAAATAAGTAGGTAAGGAATGACAATGTTAAACAACATTGCATTTTGGACTATAACTTAAAGATTATTCTTTATTAAAGTTACAAAAGCTTTTTAATCAAGAGCAGTGAGTGATTTCTTTGTTGCTGCTGTTCGATTAATATAAAGACTGTCACTTTAAAATAATGCACTGATCCAGTGTTCGTAATAGTATTGAACAAGAGTGAATGATTTGCCCAGGGTAATGTCTGGGAATCCAGAATGCGCATCCATCTACAGAAACATATATTAAATGAAGCCTGTTTGTTTTACGTTAATATTACAGATGCTTTGTCAGATTTAAGTTGAACAGCGGTCCCAGCGCGTGCAGAACCGTGTGTGGAGAACCGAACGGTTCGGTTTTTTCAGTGAACCTTCCCATCCCTAGTAAATATAAATGTAATTCTGACCGACCTGCTCCCTGGCGAATATGGCTGGGATTTTGCAGCAACTTGCTGCGTCTGTGGCCAGGGCTTTTCTCATTTTTATACGTTCCGTCTCTGCTCCTCCTTTGCGTTTACTCTCCATTTTCTGCGCGATTTTCTAAGATAAAGCCTGCCTCTGGATATAGCCAATTAGGCAGTGCTTCGCTGATGTATTGCACGTCAGCCTGATCGACTGCACAGCGGCAGCCGGCAGGCCAGAATGACCATCAGGCCACCGGGAAATGTCCCGGTGCTCCCGATGGCCAGTCCGCCCCTGTATATATACAGTACAGACCAAAAGTTTGGACACGCCTTCTCATTCAAAGAGTTTTCTTTATTTTCATGACTATGAAAATTGTAGAGTCACACTGAAGGCATCAAGGGCTATTTGATCAAGAAGGAGAGTGATGGGGTGCTGCGCCAGATGACCTGGCCTCCACAGTCACCGGACCTGAACCCAATCGAGATGATTTAGGGGTGAGCTGGACCGCAGACAGAAGGCAAAAGGGCCAACAAGTGCTAAGCATCTCTCGGGGAACTCCTTCAAGACTGTTGGAAGACGATTTCAGGTGACTACCTCTTGAAGCTCATCAAGAGAATGCCAAGAGTGTGCAAAGCAGTAATCAAAGCAAAAGGTGGCTACTTTGAAGAACCAAGAGTATGACATATTTTTATTTTTTCACACTTTTTGTTATGTATATAATTCCATATATAATTCCACATGTGTTAATTCATAGTTTTGATGCCTTCAGTGTGAATCTACAATTTTCATAGTCATGAAAATAAAGAAAACTCTTTGAATGAGAAGGTATGTCCAAACTTTTGGTCTGTACTGTATATATATATATATATATATATATATATATATATATATATATATACTGTATATGTGTGTGTGTGTGTGTGTGTGTGTGTGTGCATACAAAGCTTGAGTAGCAAGATTGTGTTCACTTTTAACTATTTCTTCCATTTTGTATTTTTGGGTAAGTATAAGAAGCACTTCACCCGGTACTTAGTGTCTTTCATTCCGACATAAGAAAACATTTCTGGAATATTCAGTTTATGTATATCAGAGGGGATGTGGATGCATTTAAATTGCAGATACAGATGTATAAATAGGCATAAGGTTTTTTTTTTTTTTTTTTTTACATAGAACTTTGAATACTGTTTTTTGAAATTATTTAAGAAATAAAAGAAAAATAGTCAAAATGTGAAATTAAAACCCCCAGTAGATGACAGCAAGTGCATGTTAATAAATGGGTCATTGAGATTTTTACCGATTCATTCAAACGGCTGATTCATTCAGAAACAAAGAATTTGACTGTGTTAATGAGTGAATCACTGAATCATTTATTCAACCGATTCGTTCAAAAAGCTGATTCATTCAATAAGTAAACACCATCTATTGCTCAAAGACGCATAACAGTGCTGTGATCTGTTTAGAACTATTTACGTTAGCAACATTGAAGTAAAAACAAGAAGTATTATTTCTAAAATGTAAGTCATTTATTGCTTTACTGAACTTGTATAAAATTATTATTGTGTTCATGCATCTGCAGAAAAACTGTACTCTTTGTGTGATATAGATTAAGTTAACTAGGCCTACATGAAATTATATAAATATAAAAAGCGTACAGAAGCATTTTTGCCATCTACAATTTAGAATGCCTGGAATATTGAGTTTTAATAGACTAATAAATCATTGTGCGTGCACTCTGTGTATGATTTGGTGATATAGCCTACTTGATAACGTCAGATTGCACATCATTACAACAACACTTACCATATTATCGCAGACGATGCTGTATCGCAAACCCATGACTCAACTTGAGTGGGGAATGAATTAATCCGCGGTTGTGCGCACCATGCACTTGTTTGCACGTGAGCAAAGTTTTTTTTTCATGAGTCTAACTTGCAAACGCCAGACCACTGATTCGTCAAACCTGCTTTCCTGCATTCTGTGTTCATCTGACAATATTTGTGTAAGTAAAAGATATACTTAGGAGAAATGTATTGGAGTAAAAGTATACATTTTAATTAGGAAATGAAGTGGAGTAAAACTAAAAGTTGGCTGAAATATAAAAACTCAAGTAAAGTACAGATACTCCCAAAAAATACTTCAGTACTTTAACAAAGTATTTTTACTTTGTTACATTACACCACTGCCAGACAGAGCTGTCGGTGATTTCTTCCTATTGTGAAGTCATGCAATGTGAAAACCCCTGTCGCTGATCCATCGTATAATGTGAACACAGCAGCAACTGAATGCTACCCCAGATAGTCAAGCAGTGTGAAAACAATCACGATCCGACAAGTTTGAAAATCATGCAGTGTGAACTCGGCATTACTGTAAGAACCAAAATATAAGAGAGACTTGAAGATGGGCTTGTTTGACTATAGACCACCTACTGTACCTAACTATATATAGACTACCTAACAACCATAAAGGACATCCTAGAAATCACCTCGAACATTCTAGCATTGAAACTTGGTAGACTTGGTAGAAATGACAGAATCATCACAGTTCTTCACGAGAGGCAGCATTTCCATCTAATCTCGCCGTCTTTCACAGGATGAGGTAACCAGACTCCTCCAAAGTGTTCCACATCTGACAGGAGTGAAGGGGTGGCAGGAATCGGGACGGTTCTGAAGGTTTGTGGTGCTTTAGGGGGTTGATGGATCGGGGCTTGAGTTAACACTCACTTTCTTTCTCTCATAGTGGATGATCAACCCAGATGTCAGAGAGAGTCTCCAAATCAGGCACTTGATCTGAGGCTTCCAGCTGATATTTCACCTCCCCGGCAAGAAGATTGGACCTCGGTGACTAATGCCCTCTTGATCTCCAGCTGAAGAGGTTGACACCTGAGCGGGAGAGTTTCTGGTGAGCAGGATTGTCACAAAACCAAACTTCATGTTTTTTTATTCTTCCATATCACAGCAGAAGCTGGAATACTAAACACACTTCTTTATTTAAATGGATATAGGAAACCCCAAAATGAAAATTGACATCATTTTCTAGAACACAAAAGAAGATATTTTGAAGAATTTTGGCAAACAAATGGTTTCAGATTTCATTGACTTCTATATTAAGGACAATACTATGAAAAATAGTCATAATACTATGAAAGTCAATGGGGCATGGAGTTACTATCATTCTTCAAAATATCTTATTTTGTGTTCAGCAAGAAAAAAGAAAGGCAGATGTTTGGAATGCAATGAGTATTTTTCTTTTTAAAGGTGTAATGCTCTTTGTAAGTGTAAATATTAAAAAGTTACAGGAATAGTTCACTCAGTCACTCAGTGAAGGGTGCCTTCAAAATGCCATTAGAGTCCAAACAGCTGTTAAAAACATCAGAATAATCCACAAGTTTCTTACAAAAATGCAGATTTTCCTTTCACAACCCATAGATTGACGGAGTCTTGTAGATAATTTTTTTATGTTTTTATCAGCTGTTTGGACTTTCATTCTGATGACACCGATTCACTGCAGATGATCCATTAGATATGATGCTAAATTTCTCCAAATCTGTTCTGATGAAGAAACAAACTCATCTACATCTTAAATGGCCTGAGGGTGAGTAAAGTTTATTTTGTGTTGTAGAATAAAGTTGATCATCACATTTAAAAGAACCAAAGACTTAAACTACTTCAGTTTGTGTGCACTGAATTTATTTAATACACGAGTTAAACCATGGACTTAAATAATAGACCCATCTAACCAAAATCGTAAGAGATTAGCCTATTTGACCGAAACTACTAATTCTACTGCCCTAGTGTGGATGAGTTTAAATGGATGTGAGATTAGTTAAATTAATTAGTTAAATTAGCCTTAAGAGGATGTGAGGGATCAGTGGTTTTCAAACCCTGGGTCACGATCCAACCAAGACTTAAAAAATGGATCGCCAGGATGATTTAAGGAAAATGTTTATATCTATGTCACAAAGTTCAAGACACAGGGAAGAAGGAAGCAGGAACTGGCAAACATAATTGTTAAAACAAAATAAACATAAACAACAAAATGAAAGTGGCAGCCACCTCACGTTAGACTCCAGTGCAGATCTGTAACTTGGTGCTTGCGCTCTGGGGAGCTTCAAAGGTTTCTAATTACAACATGTTTTTACAGTGTTGAACAATGTAGCCAATCACAAACATATCTGTTTATTTCTTACATATAACAGTAAATTATAGATGTTTCAGATAATCAGAATCCACTAAGTACGGATAACTGCAGGCTGGAGCAGTGGGCATAGCGAAAGACTGGGTTTGCCAAAATGTAGGGGGCATGAATAGTGGTCTTTCTAGTTGGTTAAGGTTAGGGGTCGGTTTAGATGTTAGTTTCTGTTGTAGCATACACATCCTTTCGGAGCTCCTCCGTGGGTCTTGAGACACATTAACATTCGATTCACAGGCTCTGCCCATTTTCGCTATATGGGTCACATCAATTTAAAAAGAAACAAATAGGTTCGCTCTTGAAAAGTTTGAAAACCACTGTTACATTTTAAGATGAGCTCTGCAGAGGCTTAATTAAACACCTCAAGTGCATTTGCATTCATATCTGAGGATGAATATGATTCAGTATTACAGTTATTTGTATGAATGTGTGCACAGGTGTAAAAAAAAAGGGGATTGTATTTCTTAGTTTCTTAGCAGATTGCAGTTGGTGTACAAAGCATATTGTGTGAATCTGTACTAATACTTATTTTATTTATTATGTGAAATATCATATTCCATATAATTGCAGACCTTTTAAACGTTTTTATTATTACATTTTAGTTATTTTTTATTCATTATTATATTTTTTTATTTGCTTTTCTTTTACATTGTTATGCCAGTAAGTGATTACTGACAAGAGTGATTAGCAACTGTGAGTGATTCATTGAATCATTCAAACTTAGTCATGCAAAAACACAAATTCATTCAAGAAGCAAACAAATGACCGACTTGTCTTGATTCATTGGCTAACCTGATTTAAAAAACAGTGATTTATTCAGGAACCAAACCAGAGTGAGTCAGTGAATCTTTCACTTAACTAATACATTCAATTCTTGATTGACTTGAGAACGAGTCAATCTTTTGTTCGTTATCTGGCTCGGCTTGGTGTTCATCTTCAGTTCTCTCTTCACAGCAGTTCAGTCAGTGTACTGTTTGAGTAAATTAATTACTCTGGGATATTGGTTTGTTTTAACTCAGAGGGAGTGTCAGCCACATTAAAAAAGTTAACAGCTTAAGTCATTTGTGGGTTAATGCGTATTGGAGACGCAAACAGTTTCAAATGATTCAGTTCGATTTGGTGAACTGGTTCAAGAAGATCCGGTTACATCGAATGATTCGAGTTTACGAACCGGATATCACTAAACTGCAGTGTTTTGAACTCTCTCTCACAACAGACACGGAAGAGAAGACTGATGTATAAAGTCGTAGTTTTTGCTATTTTTGGACCAAAATGTATTTTCGATGCTTCAAAAAATTCTAACTGACCCTCTGATGTCACATGGACTACTTTGAAGATGTTTTTCTTACCTTTCTAACCATGGACAGTATACCATACACACAGTTTCAATGGAGGGACTGAGAGCTCTCGGACTAAATCTAAAATATCTTAAACTGTGTTCCAAAGATGAATGGAGGTCTTACGGGTTTGGAACGCTAATTTGATGTCTCTCATATCTCTCCACAATCCTACTTAAATGTTTAATTTAAAGTTATTAATTTGCTAAATAGCGATGTACTAAGAGGATAACACACTGACATGCACTTTAAAACAACTTATTTAAAAACAAACGTTGGTGTTAAATTAATTTATTTATAATGAAACGATAGATATATTTTATATAGATTATATTTTATATATCTTTTTTTTCCTATAAATGATTCATTTGTGTGTGTGAAAGTGCAGACAAATACTCAAAAAATATAACTTATTGTGGTTTAGGAAAGCAGATGTCTTGGCAGTTGTAACTTCATGCTCAAAAAGTTTGGTTTTTATGGGTCACGTGTACTGCCTGATCGTTTGCATCATAACAGATGGCTTCCCTGAACACCATCCACCTCTCAAATACGTCTGCAGCTCTTTGGATGGAGATCCCAAAGCCCACTCATCCAACTGGAAGCTGCAGCAAGTGAGAAAACCACGCATAATCCTCGAGAGAGTGTTTCCCACAGCCGTAAACACGTGAGAAAACCCACATATGGGGATATCCTTGTCTGGAAAAATCAGATCCTATCTGGGGAAACCCACACATGCAAAGAATGTATCAGGTGGAGCCTGCCAAAAGAGGTATGATGGCATCTGCTTTGGCTCATTGCCACCTATTCATACTTCACAAGGAGTTTCTTCTCTTCAACTAGTTTGAAGTCTTCTGTCTGCGCCTCTGCAAAATGTATTCTGCTGAAACTTGCTATATGAAGGAATAGTCCACCCAAAAACATGAGAATTAGTCATCAGTTCCCTGACTCATGTTGGTACAAACTTTTTTTTTTTTTTATGAGCAGGGAATCTCCAAGCTGCACATTGTGAACATGAGCGGTCAAGTGTTGTTTTGGTGTTATTTATATTTATTATATTTTGCATTAGCTTTTGTTTTACTAATAATTTAAGAATTAAATATATTTTATAATATTAAAATTTGAGTGTAAAAATTACTATATAGCTTTATTTTGTTAATTCCATTTTAATTGTATTAATTACTAGATTATAGCATCAAATTAGGAATTTATTGAGGGAAAAGTCGTGGTTAAAGGGATAGTTCACCCAAATAGCAAAATTATGTCATCAATAACTTACCCTCATGTTGTTCCAAACCCATAAGACCTCAGTTTATCTTCGGAACACAGTTTAAGATATTTTAGATTTAGTCGGAGAGCTCTCAGTCCCTCCATTGAAGCGGTGTTCATCTTCAGTTCTCTCTTCACAGCAGTTCAGTCAGTGTACTGTTTGAGTACATGAATTACTCCGGGATATTGGTTTGTTTGAACTCAGAGGGAGTGTCAGCCACATTAAAAAGTTAACAGCTTAAGTCATTTGTGGATTAATGCGTATTGGAGACGCGAACCGTTTAAAATGATTCTGTTCGATTTGGTGAACTGGTTCAAAAAGATCCGGTTACATCGAATGATTCGCTCACGAACCGGATATCACAAACTGTTTTGTTTTGAACTCTCTCTCACAACAGACATGGAAGAGAAGACAATGCTGAATAAAGTTGTAGTTTTTGCTATTTTTGGACCAAAATGTATTTTCGATGCTTCAAAAAATTCTAACTGACCCTCTGATGTCACATGGATTACTTTGATGATGTTTGACGAATTTTTTGACTGCCGCTGTTCCATCTCTCCTGCACCGACTAGGATTTAGTTTTGCTTATTCACTGCACCTCACTATACTGATTGCTTACACTTTTATTTTTTTAAAGCCATCTTCATTACTGACTGTATCAAATATATTTTGTTAAATTCTTTTTACGTAATAAATCTAGAATCTATTGCTATTCCGCCTGTGGTCTTTCCCTACTCTGTTGCTTGCTTTGAGCCAGGCTTTTAACATAGTAAATAAGTGTTCCCTATTCTATAGGGGTTACCGCAGTTTAATTGTATTTATTTATTTGTTTGTTTGTTTATTTATCTTATTACAACTACTTACAACATAATTACATTATTACAACATAAGATTTCACGTAATACCCAAAGTCTCCTAACATCTCTATCTTTGTAAGCTTCACACGTCTGGTGCACCCTGACCCACTGGTGTCGCTTAGACAAACTGGTTGCACCATCATGCATCATTTAACAACACCCACACTTAGAGATGCGCTAAAAGCCTCAATCCCTCACCAAAGGAGCTGCTTTGAAAATACAACCCGTTTAAAGCTTCCAGTATGTTACTCTTCTGCATCCGTGTTATCATTTGTTACGGCATTAAGAATACTCCTATCCCCCTCACACTCATAGCCCATAGCCATATTTCCAGGCCAGGCGCTGATATATTTTTCTCGGTGGAGGGCACCTGGGTCCGCACATCCATCAAGCGGTGGCTATTTTCAGAGCAGCCGCGCTCCTCGATCATTCTCCTATAGTAATGCGACTCAGAAGACATCAGTGGGTGTAATGGCATGCTCCACTCGGCCCCCGGCTTCCAGTGGCCCACACAGATGCACTCCAGCACTAAAGGGATGACACAGATAAACTTACATCTTTTATGATGATGTTGTTCTTCTGTTTGACATCTGCGTTATGACTCTCTACCATGTTGCAGAGAGAGGCCAAAGTCATCCGTGCCCATTTCCCAGAAATTGTAAAGGAGTTATTGCCAAAAGATACTTCACTGGGGGCATCAAACTCTGACGTTTCTTTGAAAGCCCTAATTCGTTGTACAGCCCTAATACAAGAATTGTGCAAAACAAGTGCAGAATTAACATAAGATGTGTAAAGTCCTGCAAAGTCCATGTGTGCATATATGTATATAAAAGGACTATGTTGTTTGTGAGTCATACACTAGGTGCTGTTGAGGGTTTATTGCAACACTTGCCTTGTTCATTTATGTATTTATATATTCATACCACCAAGCTATCTGTATATATATATATATATATATATATATATATATATATATATATATATATATATACAACCCGAATTCCGGAAAAGTTGGGACGTTTTTTAAATTTTAATAAAATGAAAACTAAAGGAATTTCAAATCACATGAGCCAATATTTTATTCACAATAGAACATAGATAACGTAGCAAATGTTTAAACTGAGAAATTTTACACTTTTATCCACTTAATTAGCTCATTTAAAATTTAATGCCTGCTACAGGTCTCAAAAAAGTTGGCACGGGGGCAACAAATGGCTAAAAAAGCAAGCAGTTTTGAAAAGATTCAGCTGGGAGAACATCTGGTGATTAATTAAGTTAATTGATATCAGGTCTGTAACATGATTAGCTATAAAAGCTTTGTCTTAGAGAAGCAGAGTCTCTCAGAAGTAAAGATGGGCAGAGGCTCTCCAATCTGTGAAAGACTGCGTAAAAAAATTGTGGAAAACTTTAAAAACAATGTTCCTCAATGTCAAATTGCAAAGGCTTTGCAAATCTCATCATCTACAGTGCATAACATCATCAAAAGATTCAGAGAAACTGGAGAAATCTCTGTGCGTAAGGGACAAGGCCGGAGACCTTTATTGGATGCCCGTGGTCTTCGGGCTCTCAGACGACACTGCATCACTCATCGGCATGATTGTGTCAATGACATTACTAAATGGGCCCAGGAATACTTTCAGAAACCACTGTCGGTAAACACAATCCGCCGTGCCATCAGCAGATGCCAACTAAAGCTCTATCATGCAAAAAGGAAGCCATATGTGAACATGGTCCAGAAGCGCCGTCGTGTCCTGTGGGCCAAGGCTCATTTAAAATGGACTATTTCAAAGTGGAATAGTGTTTTATGGTCAGACGAGTCCAAATTTGACATTCTTGTTGGAAATCACGGACGCCGTGTCCTCCGGGCTAATGAGGAGGGAGACCTTCCAGCATGTTATCAGCGTTCAGTTCAAAAGCCAGCATCTCTGATGGTATGGGGGTGCATAAGTGCATACGGTATGGGCAGCTTGCATGTTTTGGAAGGCTCTGTGAATGCTGAAAGGTATATAAAGGTTTTAGAGCAACATATGCTTCCCTCCAAACAACGTCTATTTCAGGGAAGGCCTTGTTTATTTCAGCAGGACAATGCAAAACCACATACTGCAGCTATAACAACAGCATGGCTTCATCGTAGAAGAGTCCGGGTGCTAACCTGGCCTGCCTGCAGTCCAGATCTTTCACCTATAGAGAACATTTGGCGCATCATTAAACGAAAAATACGTCAAAGACGACCACGAACTCTTCAGCAGCTGGAAATCTATATAAAGCAAGAATGGGACCAAATTCCAACAGCAAAACTCCAGCAACTCATAGCCTCAATGCCCAGACGTCTTCAAACTGTTTTGAAAAGAAAAGGAGATGCTACACCATGGTAAACATGCCCCGTCCCAACTATTTTGAGACCTGTAGCAGAAATCAAAATTGAAATGAGCTCATTTTGTGCATAAAATTCTAAACTTTCTCAGTTTAAACATTTGCTATGTTATCTATGTTCTATTGTGAATAAAATATTGGCTCATGTGATTTGAAAGTCTTTTAGTTTTCATTTTATTCAAATTTAAAAAACGTCCCAACCTTTCCGGAATTCGGGTTGTATATATATATATATATATATATATATATAATTATCTGGTAATGAAAAAAATGCACTTATATATACTCTACTCAAGAACATTTTTAAGCAAATCCAATATTCCTGTTAATTATGTATGGGATAGGGTACATTATCACGCTGATTACACAGCTCCTTACTAAATAAATACGTTTTTTTTTTTTTTTACTGTAATACTTAAGTATACCCATATACTGACAACATATTATTTATTTGGATTGTGGATTAGACTGGGTTTCACCATATTTTGGGAGCAATTTATAAAAAGTTATTTGTTTTAATCTATTCATGTACACTGGATTAATTACTTGACAAATGGTAGCAGTTGCCGTGGTGGGATTTGTCAGTAGCACTTTTAAGGTGGGGCTTAGTGAAGGATCAATTCAATTGAATCCTGGTGAGCTTTAGAGTAATACAAGCAGTGTAAATCTTATATGATGGTTGCTATGGCAACCAGCAGATGCCTGCTGCACCATTCAGCAAATGAGAGCTTTACATGTCTCTGAAAGCAGCGTTCTGAAGTCAGAGGGAAAGTCAAAGTAAAAAGGAGAAACCCTCACCATTAGTCATCACAGTTAAGTGCTGTATAACATCTCAGATGTTGACTGACCAGTGTGGAAATGCGCTCTATGATTCTTGGCCCTATATCAAGACAAATGTGTCTGCTGACACATTAGCCTTTGAAAATGCACTGCCGATGGCAGGCTGCATAAATCTTCTTGTTAATGCTCTTGTTCTTTAAGGGACTCCTTAATTTGGCATTTGTCAACAGGATCTCAGCAAATATGAAAGAAGACTCATACCTATATTTCCTTGGTCGGTGCTATGAAAAATAGGCAACATGGCATTTGTATTACACGGCATCAACAGCTGCTTCATTAGATTCTCTTTGTAGAGTCACACCACTGATGTTTTCCATTTATCTTACAACAACACTGTGATCGGGTGTTTCTTCAACTGGCCACTTTGGACGTTGTAGACCTTTAGAAGATAAGTTTTGGTAAAAAAAACAAACGTTATTTCTACCACATTTCTACCACATTTAAATGATTTATTTTGACGTGAATAAATTTTTTGGAGTAAAACAGGCCACTTGCAATTTATTTATATTAATTGCTTACAGATAATAAGGCTGTGTTCATTGGATATTTACCTTATTTATTAATTAAGGATAAGCAGCCATGCTAATTTCTGTGATAAATAAATGGATTTAAAAAATTGAGTTAAAAAGTCCAGATCTGAGTTGAATATATTTATATATATATATATATATATATATATATATATTTGAATAAAATACACTTTATTTTTATTTTCCATCCATCTTCTTCCACTTATCCGGGGCCGGGTTGCGGGGGCAGCAGTCTAAGCAGAGAACCCCAGACTTCCCTCTCCCTAGACACTTCCTCCAGCTCTTCTGGGGGAACACCGAGGCGTTCCCAGGCCAGCCGGGAGACATAGTCTCTCCAGCGTGTCCTAGGTCTTCCCCGGGGTCTCCTCCCAGTGGGATGCGCCCGGAACACCTTCCCGGGCAGGCGTCCAGGAGGCATCCGGAACAGATGCCCGAGCCACCTCAGCTGACCCTTCTCGAAGTGGAGGAGCAGCGGCTCTACTCTGAGCTCCTCCCGGGTGACTAAGCTTCTAACCCTATCTCTAAGGGATCGCCCAGCCACCCTGCGGAGAAAGCTCATTTCGGCCGCCTGTATCCGTGATCTTGTCCTTTCGGTCATGACCCAAAGCTCATGACCATAGGTGAGAGTAGGAACGTAGATTGACCGGTAAATCGAGAGCTTCGCCTTGCGGCTCAGCTCTTTCTTCACCACGACAGACCGGTACATCGACCGCATTACTGCAGAAGCTGCACCGATCCGTCTGTCAATCTCCCGTTCCATCATTCCCTCACTCGTGAACAAGACCCCAAGATACTTAAACTCCTCCACTTGAGGCAGGAACTCTCCACCAACCTGAAGTGGGCAAGCCACCCTTTTCCGACTGAGGACCATGGCCTCGGATTTGGAGGTGCTGATTCTCATCCCAGCCGCTTCACACACGGCTGCAAACCATCCCAGTGCATGCTGAAGGTCCTGGCTTGATGAGGCCAACACGACAATATCATCTGCAAAGAGCAGAGACGAAATCGTGTTGTCACCAAACCTGACCCCTCCGGCCCCTGGCTGCGCCTAGAAATTCTGTCCATAAAAATCATGAACAGAACCGGCGACAAAGGGCAGCCCTGCCGGAGTCCAACACGCACCGGGAACAAGTCTGACTTACTGCTGGCAATACGAACCAAGCTCCTGTTCCGGTCGTACAGGGACCGGATAGCCCTTAGCAAAGGGCCCCGGACCCCATACTCCCGGAGCACCCTCCACAGGCCGCCGCGAGGGACACAGTCGAATGCCTTCTCCAAATCCACAAAGCACATGTGGACTGGTTGGGCAAACTCCCATGGACCCTCCAGCACCCTGTAGAGGGTATAGAGCTGGTCCAGTGTTCCACGGCCTGGACGAAAACCACACTGTTCCTCCTGAATCCGAGGTTCTACTATCGGCCGGATTCTCCTCTCCAGTACCCTGGCATAGTCTTTCCCAGGGAGGCTGAGAAGTGTGATCCCCCTGTAGTTGGAACACACCCTCCGGTCCCCCTTCTTAAAAAGAGGGACCACCACCCCGGTCTGCCATCCCAGAGGTATCGTCCCCGACTGCCACGCGATGCTGCAGAGGCGTGTCAGCCAAGACAGCCCCACAACATCCAGAGACTTGAGGTATTCAGGGCGGATCTCATCCACCCCCGGTGCCTTGCCACCGAGGAGTTTCTTGACTACCTCGGTGACTTCAGCTTGGGTGTTGGACGAGTCCACATCTGAGCCCTCAGCCTCTGCTTCCTCAATGGAAGACGTGACAGCGGGATTGAGGAGATCCTCGAAGTATTCCTTCCACCGTCCAACGACATCCCCAGTTGAGGTCAACAGCTCCCCACCTCTACTGTAAACAGCGTTGGTAGGGCACTGCTTCCCTCTCCTGAGGCACCGGGCGGTTTGCCAGAATCTCTTCGAGGCCGACCGATAGTCCTTCTCCATGGCCTCACCGAACTCCTCCCAGGCCCGAGTTTTTGCCTCCACAACCACCCGGGCTGTAGTCCGCTTGGCCTGCCGGTACCTGTCAGCTGCCTCAGGAGTCCCACAAGCCAACCAGGCCCGATAGGACTCCTTCTTCAGCTTGACGGCATCCCTTACTTCCGGTGTCCACCACCGGGTTCGGGGATTGCCGCCTCGACAGGCACCGGAAACCTTACGGCCATAGCTCCGAGCGGCCGCTTCGACAATGGAGGTGGAGAACATGGTCCACTCGGACTCAATATCTCCAGCCTCCCTCGGGATCCGGTCGAAGCTCTGCCGGAGGTGGGAGTTGAAGATCTCTCTGACAGGAGACTCGGCCAAACGTTCCCAGCAGACCCTCACAGTACGTTTGGGACTGCCGAGTCTGTCCAGCTTCCTCCCCCGCCATCGGATCCACCACCAGGTGGTGATCGGTTGACAGCTCCGCCCCTCTCTTCACCCGAGTGTCCAAGACATACGGCCGGAGGTCGGATGAAACGACCACAAAGTCGTCGACCTACGGCCTAGGGTGTCCTGGTGCCACGTGTACTGATGGACACCCTTATGCTTGAACATGGTGTTCATTATGGACAAGCTGTAACTAGCACAGAAGTCCAATAACTGAACACCGCTCGGGTTCAGATCAGATCAGATTATTTTTATTTTATTAACCAAAATCAATTTACCAGTTCAATTTTACTTTTTACGTAACTCAAAGAGAAGAGATATTTTTTTTTCTTCAGAACAACAGTGCCTGTAGCTGAAGAAACACCTGATTATAAGAGGAAACTGTGTGCTATTATAACTGAATATTTGCTAAACATTATAAGCTCAATCAAACAGATTATAGTTTAATTTTAGCAAATTAACAGGTGCATGAAATGGATGTTTACTTTACTAGTACTACTTTACTAGTTTCCAACTTGTTTTCCCAGTTAGATATGTACTTACTGCTTCTGGCAATATTTAAATTTTAGCCAGAAAGGCTAAAGACATTCCATATCACTAATTTCGAAATATACTAATTTTCTAATATATATATATTGTTACTTGTAGTATACTCTATATCAGGTGCACTTGCCTCTAAACATATTTTTACATACATTATACATATTTATTTGTATGTTTGTTAGCACTGTGGCATTAGGGTAATTCTGCCAAAACAACTCTCTGAGAGTTTAGCATGGTAATATACGTGGCAATGTTAATGTGATTGATCTTGGCGGAACAGATCTGCTCACTGTTGCTTCAGCATAACAAGTACAGAGAATACATGAATACATGCCAATACATGTTGGAATTACTGCATGTAACATATAACATATATGTAATAACCCTGTAGGAGATCTGGTGGAGCTGGGGAAGGTGGAGGGTTTATGAAGTGTGCTGCAACTGCTTACAACAAGCACTAGCCAAGAATATGAATGTTAAGTAGCAAGCTCATTGGCTGTGGATGTTAAAAGAAGCCAATCAACTGTGCCATGTGAATAATGATGTTTTTATATCAGATTGATTGAACCTATCGCCCTATGCCATCTAGAGTTTCATGACAGAACTTTGTATTTAATAATTTAGGGTAATTAAGGACAAGGTACCTTTTTCAAGTGTATAATACTTGAGTATACTTAAGCATATACCTTTCATTCATTCATTCATTTATTCATTCATTTAGTTGTTTATTTACCATAATTTGAATTCATTCCCCACTATATCTTTGTGGTATGCTCTATTTAAGGTGCATTTGCCTCTAAACATAAACCAATTTAATAATAATAACAATAATAATAATAATAAGTTTTATTTATATAGCGCCTTTCCAGAGCTCAAGGACACTTTACAATAAACAAACAACAATAAAGGCAGTTGACAAAGACAGCAGACAGAACAACAGTAGGCAATTGAGAGTGCAAGTACAGTAAGTGAGAATTGGGTAGATGGGGCAGCAACCAGCAGAAAAAAAACTAAGAACTATAACATTCAGAAAATAGGTGTGTTTTGAGCATAGATTTGAATTCAGAGATAGTGTTAACAGAACGGAGTGATCGGGGGAGAGAGTTCCACATTTTGGGCACAACAACACTGAATGATCTGCCCCCCATTGAAGCAAGGCGATGCCGAGGGACAACGAGAAGGCTGGAATCAGCAGATCGTAAAGAGCGACTAGGGGTGTAGGGGAGAAGCAGGTTACAGAGGTAGGGGGGAAGCCAGGCCATGCAGAGACTTAAAAGTGAGAAGGAGAATTTTGAATTTAATACGGTAAGCCACAGGAAGCCAGTGAAGATCATGCAGAATTGGGGAAATATGTGCAAATTTAACTGTGAATCTGCTGCAATGTGGACCATCCTTCATGCCAATAATCAGACCTATGGCTGTGTAAGACTGAAGCAGGGGTCATATGATGCAATTTAATGTTTTCCTTTCTTTTAGGAGTGTTACAAGCTCTTGGTGCATAATGAAGGTCTGTAAAGTTGCAAAGGGTTAGGTCTCAAATCCAAAGAGATATTCTTCATCAAAGTTAAGACTCAGCCACGCCCCCCAAAACGGCTCATTCAAATACCCCCCACATATCTACGTCAATATGTGGAAATATTTGCCTAATGCCACCCAAATGTTCACACAAAGAAAGAAGTGGTTTCAGTAACAGAAGTTAGCGTTGAAGCAGCCATGTCGGGGAGATGCTGTGTGTGTATCTAAGCAAACTTCATTTGGGCTTCCAAAAAGTGGAAGGCCAAATGAAAAGTAGCATTTAGGAATCTTTAAGATTACAATAGAACAGCAGTTATTTTATGGACGTCCGTTTCGTAAACCTAGGAGAGGAGGTAATTCTGATTTTGCTACAAACGATCTGGTACTTCTGAATCAGCTACTGTATGTTTTGTTATTAGTTTAAGTATTTGCTCTTGAATTTTAAAATGCTGAGTTTTGCGCGTTGCGTGTGTGTGATTGCATGCGTGCACATGTGTGTATGTGAGAGAGAGATAGGGTCACACAGTGGATTTCACAAATATGCACTGGGTCAGCTGGCCAATCAGAGCACACTGCACTTGTCGGAAGGAGGGACTCCTGTTTTTTGAACATTAAAGCATGTAAATACATTCTGTTACACCAAATAATGATCTTTAAAAAAGGCATCATATGTACCCTATAACTTCTACAAGGCTATAAGATTCCCACATCCCACTTGCAAGTATAAGCAAGAAGGTTCGGACTGCATGATTTCCCATTTTCTTATCACACATTTTTAAAGTATTCAGTGTGCACACCCGACTAGTCCCAGAGTCCCTTTTCGATATTCTCAGACTCCTTATGCATTCCCATTTACATGCATCCTTCATTACCAAGGCGTCTCCACCTTGTCTGTAAAATATCCACCTCTACCCTTGGGGTCAAGCTTTGCTCCCTCATGGGTGGATTATGACTCTGAATCATAAAAAGCCCCATTTCTAAAACCTTGATCCTCTCGGCGACACAGAATATTAGTCTACAGACCTCAAACAAAATGCTGGCCACCCTCAGACACTAAGTAAACAGGTAATATCCCCCACTCTAAATCAGGCGATTTGGGGAATGTTTGACGTAAATGCTATGCTCCCTTTTCCCTCGCCACCAGGGCCTTCATTACACAGTGCAGAGATGAGGACAGACAGGCAGAATAAGCAATGAGCTTTTAATAATTTATGGCAGCCTCATGTCTGAGTTGGCTTTAGCCAGAAGCCCTTGTCTTGGAAGCACATGGTTTGTCACAATATCCAGATCACTATTTTTCATCCAAAAACATTAATTCATTCATTCTATTTGCCCAATTACACATAATTTATAAATATTTTTTATATTTTTATGCCAGCTCGATGGCCTCCAGAAGCTTTTCGATATTGGTCGGGTTCCGCATGCCAGCTGCCTGACGTACATAGCGAGGAAGGGCTCGGAGAAGGCGGTCGACCACTACACGCTCCGCTACCTGATGTGCGGTGGGACCCACGGCCAGTAGCCAGTGTTGGGCGAGGCGTGAGAGCTCGGCGGCTTGGGCACGGGCGGCTGCCGCGGGTTAAAGGTCCAATCATGAAAGAGTTGGGCGGTGCTGATCGGCGATAGCCCGACACGGGCTATGATCTCCTTCAGCTCCCCGTAGGAAGCACTCCACTAAGTGGTGAGCGCAAAGTACGCCCGTTGTGCCTCACCCGTCAAAAGCGGCGCCACAATCCATGCCCACTCGTCCCTGGGCCATGCCTCCTGGGCTGTGATGGTTTCAAACATTTGTAGGAATTTCGACATAATCATGCACCATCATCCTCGGGATAAACTGTGCAGCTTGGGCACGGGGGTCAGGCAGTGGAGTTTGCTGGGCAGCGGCAGTGCGTAGAGCGCCGAGCTCTACTTTCTAGCTTTCCCCTTGTCGGGAGGACATGTGCTCCATAATCTGCTGCTGCCAGATGCTCACCTCAGTGCTCACTTCCATTGTGGGGAAGGAGCGGCCACCTGGGGAAACAAAGAAGGTGCCCCAGAAAGGGCAAAACTCAACATAAAGGGATCCCTTGTCGGTGACTTCTTCACTGTAATGCCTGCATTCTCCACCAGTGTGATGGAGTGAAGAAGCGCACAACAAGAGGATGTTTTTAAGCTCCCCAAGGGGTGGATTTTTATTAAGTAGTGAAGGAGAAATGAAAAAAGTGAGGTGCGCTGGTGCTCTGTGCTCCACCTCTCTCTCTCTCTCCTCTTCCTCTCTTTCCGTGCGCTGTGGTGTGTGAGTCTGTGCTATTCGCTTGTGGCGAGTCTTGCAGTCACACGCTGCTGTCTGCAGGGTAAACAGAGGGTACGGTTAGGTGAGTCTTTGGGAGACATCTCTCACCTCTGTGTGTGTCTCCCAGGCCTGATGGGGTGCAGGTGTGGCCGCTCAGCCCGTGATGAGCAGGTGCACATGTGGCGGCTTGGTTTCCAGGGCGACGCTGACGAGTGCTCGGGACACATGTCACAATATATCATCATAAAGGAATCAATTGTCAGTATACAAACATATACACATATACGCATATACATATTTAATTTAATAATTGATTGATTGATTTTTCAGATTTCCACTCAAATTAATTCCCATTATTCATTATCATGAATCTCATTACTTTAATTACGAAAAGGTAATATATTTTTATTCCGCTTTAAAAAAAAAAAGTAATGACAATGAGATCTTTACAGACATTACAGTTATTCTCTAAGTAATCAGATTTGAGTTTTAGTTTTTTTTTTTTTTTTTTTTTTTTTTTTGCCGTTTGGTGAAAAAAAGAGAAAAAAACTTGTAGAGTGCTTCCACATTCATTAAACCAATTATCCGTATTGAGAAAATGCTGAAGTGTTTGTGCTATTCTGTTTTAAACATTAACTTGCAAATACATATTTGTTCGAGGGGATATGCGAATCCATTTTAGACTGCGTGGAGGATGCCATAGGGTGCCACTAGAGACACAAATACTAATGCAGTTTTTATGAGGGATGTGTTTCAGGGTGGCCTATCATAACAGTATAAAAACAACAAATCAATAATTTAGTCTCCATGGCCGATGGTGTGTGTACATTGCAGCATACTAACCCAACCAAGCCATGCGCTAGTAGACAACAGTGCAAGCAGCTCTTGAATGCTTTTAAAGGTTGGACAGCACTTAAGATTTGCTTTTTTCTTATTAATAACTGTTTTTTTGTTGTTGTTTTTTTTCTCAAGATTTGAGTATTCTCATTACTTTGATGTAAAGGCCTGATCCAAGTACTTATTATCTGGGGAAATTGTTCATCGTATAATGCAAATAAAAAAGCACCAGCCTCTTAGTCTCGTCACAGTTACTTTTCAAGGACAGACAAAGCTTTTATATAAGTGCACTGAAATGCACCAAAAAATGAGGAGTCTTGACATATAGCCTAATTATTTACATCAAAACCTCTCAATTCAATTTGTCAGGCAGAACTTCAGAGGGAAAGACTAGAAGTCTAACCTAGAAGAAAAACATGTTTATTTCAAAGTCTAATGATTTAATCAGCATTTGCCAAGGTAATCTTCAGTATTATTATTGGCAGAATATCTTAGAGACTTGGAGGGTGAATATGTTGGAGAAATTTGTATATGTATGTATGTATATTGTACAACAAAATATGTGTGGAAATTCATGGTGGTAATTTTTTTAGATGTTTCCCAGAGCAGGAGTTAATCTTCAGATACTGTTTGATGCATTTCTTCTTGGGAATAAAAAAGTAATAATGACCACTGAATGCACATGAAACATCAAAACATTTTCCATTATTTATAGAGAAAGTTTTGAACTGTTCTTATGTTTAACTTCAAGTCAACCACACTGAAGCTGGTGAACTTTTGCAGCATGTTTGTGGAAATGCAGTAACTGGTGTGTGTATTGAGTATAGGGCTTTGATTATGTGTTTTTTTGTGCTTAATTTTCTTTTCTTCATCTAATCACTATATGTATTTAAGATTTAATCTACTGTATTTGGGTTCTGGATGTGTTCTGTAAGGTATCTGACAGGTCAGTTTCCACAAAGAGACGATCCGGTAATTGAATTTTAAGTTTGACCTTGAAAAAAAATGATTGTGGATAGACAGAATTGGCTGAACTTTTATCATTTATTATGGGCAATAGTTTTAAATATGCATATGCTATATCTCCTCCCTGTGTTATCGCAAAACACAAGAAAAGCTGCTGCTTTGTGGGGAAATTGTTTCAAGAACCATTTTTGGTTCCACAAAGAATCATTCAGTCTTTCTTAACTTTTTATAATCTGAAGAACCTTCTTTCGCAACAAAGAAACTAAAAAACTAAAATAAATAAAAAAGTTATTCAGATGTTAAAGGTTCTTTATGGAACCATTTAGACAGAAGGGTTCTTCTATGGCATCGTGAAGCACCTTTATTTTTAAGAGTGTAATAGTCTGTAAGCTTCGTGAAAAATATTTATTTTTGTCTACAGTATTGCTGGTGGAGATCTATGTGTCCAAACTATTTTAATATCAACGAAAAAAATAAAATGTAATGTGTAAATACTGAAACCTATAAAGCAACGTATATTTATTTTGTGGTTGCTAATATTGTAATATGTTTTTATATAAAATGTAAATAATATAAAATAAGTACGTATTTTTGATGAATAAGTAAAAACTGACAGGTAAAACAATTTATATCAACTGTCATTGATATATGAGAATCTTAATTTGCTTATTGCATGTCTTTGTATTTATATTATTTGAAATGTTTATATATACCAGGGTAATTATAGTTAAGTAAAAATAAACTAAAAATAAAACCTTTAAAAAAAGTATGTTACTTGCAATTAACATTACCTGAAATTAAATATAAAAAAATATATTTATTTAATCTATTTACCAGTTAAATTGTTTTAATTAGTTAAACTTGATGTGCAAAAATAACTAACACTAAAACTGAAATAATTATAGAGGCATATATTAAAAACAAACTACTAAAACTGAAAATAAATGCAAATTTACCAAACTTTTAACTAAAATTAGAATGAAAATCTAATATCTAAAAATAAAAACTGATTATATATATTAATAAAAAAATATGAATATTAATAAAAACTATATTAGAATATCAGAGATACAGTATTAACAAATCCATTATGTGCCACTTTATGTCCCACAGTTAAATTTGTCACTGTAACTATCAGCTTCTAAATTTGCTCAAAACTCTTTTGGCCTCATGTAGCCCACCTACTACCTCAAGCGATGTTTCAAAAAAAAATTAATAAAGCATAAAAACACAAAGGCTTGTGATAGCATCACAGAACCACCCCCTGTGTGAAATTCCTGCTATTCAGGTAAAAAACGGAAGGTGAATTGTTGTCTCAGCTCACCCATATCACTTCACACCTCAGTGTGGTGCTGCACGAATCAGTCATGACCAGCCGTTTATCACATTAGGCGGTTAAATGCCTCTCGAGGAGGCCCATGCAAATATGCGCTGAGAATCAAGCCCTGTGTGTGGCGTAGAACGCTATGTAATCATTTGCTTCCTCAATGACAGGAAATGGAACGCAGCGTGAGCCATAGTAACTGAAGGAACATGCTGATGATGAGTGTGAGAAACTGTGGTGACCCATCTTATGCTGTAGATTTCTCATCGGAAGACAATCCCATTTGCATGATGTGCAGCAAGAGGTAAACTTGGGTACAGTTTGATCATAGAGATGTTTTTCTTGGGTAAGATGTTGAAGAGGTATCCATTATCAGTAGATAAGGATTTTTTTATTTTATTATTATTTTACTTTGAAACTTCATTGCAAGTTAATAGTTATTTTAATAGTTTATTATCAGTGTTGGGCAAGTTGTAATCAAAATGTAATCAAATGACTGATTACTGATTACTCCTTTTAGAAGTAATCACGTTACTGTTCTGATTACTTTATTTCAAAAGTAATTAGTTACATTACTAGTTACATTACTTTTTTTCTCTATGAAATTTATGAAGTCCCAGCATGCACGCTCCCGATAAATATTTGTTATTAAAGCATCAACATTCACAGAACACTGTTATTTCTAACTCAAGCAAGCGGCTGCTGTGTGCATGGTTTGGCAGAATGCAAGCAAAGAGCGCTGCATTTTTAATCTCTAAAAGACATCTCAGTTCATGCAATCTCACAATTCTCTGATATAACACAATAAATATATGCACACACGAGTCTCTGCATTCACCTATCAAGTCTTGACCCACGCGCTTCACTCTGTTGCGTCGGGTCTTGCGGGAGCAGGTTTCTAATCCACTGAATGCACTTGACATGACAGTGCGTGTGCTACATCCTTTTTATAACCTCTGGATTATAAAACACTGCATCCTGTCAGCAATGTAGCGCGGCAGTAACGTATAGACAATTATTTTTTAAATTATAACTCGTTAGATTACTCCGTTACTAAAAACGTAGCTAATCAAATTACGTGTTACTGCCCAACACTGTTTATTATTATTCTTATTATTAGTTGTTGTTCTTGTTGTTATTTGTTATATTTGATTAATGATTACAACTGGTTCATAATAATTGTTTTACTAATAAATATAGCTTTCGATTAAGTTGTCCTTCTAAAAAATGGCACAAAAACCAGTAACTTTATTATTAGTAAAAAATTTGGTAAATGCACAAGCTTGTTTGTTATGGAATTTCACCTTTTTTAACACTTCTCAGATTATTTTCATAATTCATTCTTGTGCAGAATGAAGGAGCAGGAACAAGCAGAGTGAGGTCCAAGGCCCCTGCCCTTAGATTTACTCTGACCCTACTAGAAAACGCTCCAACAGCAATGGGGCTTCCCAGAAAACACATGCCCAGAAATAAGGTCGGCCCTGTGCAGATAGCCCTGGCATTGAGGAGTAATCATCTATCTGTTCACTGCCAGCGGGTCTCCTCAAGACAGGGGAAAAGGTCATTCTCAGCAGAGTCTGACAGGGGATCTTGAGTTTGCAGGAGTGCAGTTCAGGTCTAGCTCTACTCTGTGACCCCAGCTGGGGACGCCACAAATCACATCACAGTCCAGCCTTGATGTCACCAACAGATTGAGGTGGGGACAGAGATTTCAGCGAAAAGAATTCACCGTGATGTTTGATTAGAACTAGAATTTGATGTGCCTGTAATTCTCAGTTGGTTGTCTGAGCTAAATGTGGCTGTCTGTCTAAAGAAGAGGAAGAAACTTATGCAAAACTCAGCGTACTGCACATACATGAAAATAGATTTTTCTATTTTCTCATCAAATATGACTAGGAAATTTGCCACTATATATACATTTATTTTATATTACATCATTTTATATTGATTTACTTCCTGCTTTATTATTTTTATTCATATTTTTTTCTAACCATTTTATTTTATTTTCTGGCAAAAAGAAAGAAAGAAAGAAAGAAAGAAAGAAAGAAAGAAAGAAAGAAAGAAAGAAAAAGAAAGAAAAAAATGCCTAGGTTAAGTTCACAGAAACTAAATACATACAAAATATCCACATTTTATATATATATATATATATATATATATATGTATGTATGTATGTGTGTGTGTGTTTATTTGTATTTATTTTTCTTATTATTTTATTACATTTTATTATACTTTAATTACCATCAATATAGGGATATTCAACATTTGTTTTGTTTTTTACCCATTTTACTGTCTGGCAGGATATTTGCCCATATGTTAAGCTCACAAAAACTGAATATAAGATTACATTTATTATTATTATTACATTTGATTGTCTGGTAGGAACTTTGCTTGTAGAAATAGTGGTTTATTGATTTTAGATTATTTTCACAAAAACTGAAAATATACAGTATTTACATTCCTGACATATGCTGATCACTTCTTCTCTGTTCGACGGACACTTCAAGGCAGTGCTGAGATCCAGGCCTTCACTTGTCAAATTCTCAGTTTGTATCCACCATCAGATACGTTTATGCATAGAGGGAGAGGTGAATTAATTATCTCTCCACCTATTTATTTGACTCAGGATTGCAACTTCATGTCAACTCGACAAACTAATCCATTCAATCAGTGCAAAACTGGGCCCATGAACCTGTATGTAGCATCACTGAACTGTTTCATCGCCTATTTTCAAAAGGCAGCACTGCCACTGGATCTGAATACTACAGCAGCCACAGATCAGAGTGCTTTCGTCAGTAAATTATTGCTACAAATACGACATCAACCAACAGTGCAGCCTGTGGTGTCAGTGGCATGTTTAGTTGCGGCAGACCAAACCCCTTGCAGTGTAAAATAACCAGAATGCTGGTTGAGGACCAGTTATCGCGAACGTAATTGCAAATGTAGTTTCCGTGAGTTTCCTAGGGACTTGGCAAGAAATATTACTCGCAGCCCAAGGGATGTGCATATACCCAATGACAGTGGCCAGATTTGTAATTAAGTGGTCGACATTACAGCACACCGTGAATGAAGATTAACGAGCTGCAGGCCAAAGTTTATGAGCCAAACTAGAGAGACAAGTATCATTAACCCTTTACCAGCCTGAGGGACCTCTGCAATGCAACGACAACAATAGTATGTTCAAGGTTCACTTGCATTTCTTCAAACTCATGTCACCTTGCGGTTGGAACGTTTCACAGAGCAGAACAATAGGAGTTGGCCTTCAGTTTGGTTTATAAGCACTCAAGACCCCAAATATTTTCCAAGTTGAAGCAAAAAAGACTAAAAGGCACTTAGGGCCCCATGTCTTGAAGGCAGGGAGTATTAGAAGTCTAAGAACATTAACCTGTCAAAGTAGATGAGGTAATTTGTTTCCATTCATTACACAATGGAGTGCACCCCAGTGATTAATGTCACGCCTCAAATGGGCAGCTGCGTAGGGGAATGTGCTCGGAAATCATTAAGCTAACACGCTAATGCAATGAATGTGCCTCTCACACCCACATTCCCCTCCGACTACAACGCTAACTACCCCGAAGGAAAATTATATTTCTTCAGAAATAGAAACAAATGAGACAATTATTGATGTATAGTAAGAGCATATAGCAGCCTTTTTGATATTTTAATGCTTCTTTTTTTCAGGTGTCACCGTATTTGCTGTTCTATTTTACGTACGTGTCATGTAAAAGTGAGAGTGCACTTTTTTTTTTTATGAGTTTTAATTACGTAGTTTTGAGAGTGAACTTTATTAAGTGTCACCCCCCCTTTTTGGGGGTAGAGCTGAAAAGGGCGTGTCCAGATTAAAATTAATGTAATTCTGGAACGGTTTGGAATATGAACCTAATTTTGGGCTCGTTTTTAAAAACACACGTTTTTGAAAGACGTTGAATAAATTTTTCAACAAAAAAGTTATAGGTGTTTAAGTTTGTTGTAATAAAAAAAGTAATTTAATATTTATTTATATTTTATTTAAAAAATTTAAATAAAATATGTGTTGAATTTAATTTCATATCAAATGAAAAGCCTTAAGTCTAAAGAAGTTGTGTTCCAAATTTGACATTGATATCACAAAAAATGAGGTTTCTGTGTTATTTTTAGTCGCTATACCAACAATGTCCACTAGGTACTAGTCATGCTCCTTGTATGATTTGTAATGGACGACTGATTTGATTTACAATTTTTTTTTTTATTCAAACAGCAATAAAACATTCTAGATAGGTTGTAAATTATCTTTTAATCAAACATAGCTACTAGAGTGTTGTTACAGAAACTTCACAAAAAAAAGTTTATTTCATGTATGATCATACATGAAATTGACATGCATTACATTTTTTACTGAATACTTGCAACATCAATCATACATATACAAATATACATATTCAATTTATTCTCAAAGTGTTTGATAAAAACAAGAAAAGATGTTTTGTCTGAACTATTGGCAGCCAAAAAAAATATATATATATATATATACTTTCGTGATTGTATGTGTATGTATCAGCTTTTTGCAGAGGTTGGGACAAGTCACACATGGTCAAGTCCAAGCAAGTCTCAAGTCTTAAACATCAAGTCTCAAGTCAAGTCTCAAGTCACAGTTCAGATAAATCAAGCAAGTCAAGTCAAGTCAAGGGTTCACCCTAAGCAAGTCAAGTCGAGTCCTGATAAGTTTCAAGTCAAGTCAAGTCACAGTACTAAAATAAATAGGGGTAAAAAAAAATTTGATACATATTTATTTTTTGCAAAGAAAAGATGAACTTGTAAACATATATAATGTATCTTATTCATTATACATTTGCAATATATATGAATCACATGCATATCTGTGCTACATTAATATCTGAAAATAAAATAAAATTGTGTTTACACAAAACATTTAGAGTCTAATATGTATAATCCAATCTGTCTAATTCAGTTTAATTTAAACAGTCTAAAATGTGTTGCATTTACAGAAAATAAGGTTTGCCAAGACATTGGCACTAAGCTGTGAACGATGGGGCCGCATAATAATCCCCCCATGACTGAACACATGTTCGACAGGTGCGCTTGAAGCAGGCACAGCTAATACCCTCATTGCGATTTGGAACAGTGAAGGCATTTTCTCCCTGTTCATTCCCCAAAACAAAAGGCAGTTCTGGTCATCACAATTGTCCAGGTAATGGTTGAGCTGGGCCGCAGGGCTGAAATGAGTGGGTTTCTTCTGCTTTTTGTGGTATAAGAACAGCCCAGCTTCATCACTTTTGATTTGCTCTTCTTCATCTCCATCACCTGTCTGTTCCATATTGGTATGCTCTGCCTCCTGGAGAATCAGATCTAAAACACAAAAATGTAAAAAAACAAATAAACCTACACAACATTCTAGAGAATTTACTAAATGTTCTGACAAAATGTTAATTGCTGTAGTTTATTTAAAAATATTTAATTTTAAAGATTTTTTTTAAGCAGTCAGAAACTGAATAAATGATTCAATGTTTTTATTCATTTTAATACTTATACATGATAACTGCTCTCTCTGGGCCAGCAGCAGTGCCAATGCAGAATTTGATGTTTGCTCTGATCGTACTTTGAACATTGTCATTTAGGAATAAGATTACTTGGGTGTTTAAATCAAGATTGCAAACTTTTAATGGTTTATTATGCAGCACTTCCAATTTCTGAAAATAAATAAATAAATAAAATACTACTAATAAATGTAATATTTACAAGTATGGGGTCTCATTATAGAATTAGCCTATAACTTACTTTTTACTTCCATGGTCAACTGCTCCTTCAGCTTGTCATCAACCAATACATCGTGCTCTATCCACATAACCCCAAAGGCTGGATCAAGAACAGCTGCTTTGACATAAACAGGATCAGAGAATGGCAGGATTCCTTCATTGGTCTCTGGCTGAGACATGTTTACATTGACAAAGATTCCTTTGAATCTTCTCTGCAGTGATCTTTGAAGACTGTGGATTAGGTTGACCAAGTATTGTGTTCCTTCTTTCTAATTTTCCAAGTGATTGTTGAGGGAGAGAACACAGGGAATCACAGCACTTATGGATACAACTTTCTCTCCCTGAGTGAGATCAGTGGCATCAGCAAAGGGCTTCAGAATGTTGAAGGCATTCCAAAGTTCTGCATCATCAAGGCAGTCATCATCATCCTCATCTGCTTCAGCTGAACTGGGAAAACATGTGGTGAATGCCTTCTTCATATTTGGTGCAATTTCACAAATTATATGATCAATCTTTTGTTTGATTTTATACTGATCACATATTTGTTCAAATTCTTCACAAATTCTCTCTCCCGTATGTGACCCCTTGAAGCGGTTGCAAGCTAGTAGATGAGATTTCAAAGTTATAGCATCTGCTGCAGTGTTCATCCAGTGAGCGGTGACACCAAGGTAGCCTCTCATTCTTCTGTCTGACCAGATGTCCACAGTGACAGACAGATTTTCAACTGTGGCCATTTCACTTATTAGTTTTGATTGTCTCTCAGACACCACAGTGTCAAGTCTTGAGGTGATGGTTCTGCAGCTCACTGCAGTATATTTTGGGTCCATAATGGAGAGAAAGTGAATGAAGTGCTTGTTGTCAGTAATAGACAGGGGCATGTTGCAATTAATGATCAGATCAGATATTATTGCTTCTGTAATGGCTTTTTGTCGGGGATGGTTGACTGGATATGTAGTAGTCTGGGGCACAATGAACTGTGACATGGATGGCTGCTGTAGATCGCTACAGTGTATCTTGGATTTGAGATATTCATCATATCTGCATGGATAAAAAAAAAACAATCAGGGAAAACTGTAAACATTAACATTAACTGTTAACATTAAAACAAATTTATTTTCGTATGCACAAACATTCTTTACATTTTTTAAAATACTGTAATTTAAGGAAAATCAAAATATAAATTAATTTAAGTGATGATCATTTACTGATGTATTCACGTAAAGTTTGGTTCCAGCATTCACACATTTTCATATGTTTACACAGAAATGTAAATACTTGTAAGTTACTGATAGAATGTAAAACTTAAGCATGTATAAGAACTAATAATCTTATAAACTAATTATTGTGACTGAAAAACTGCCTAATATGTAATTGCGCTGAAATTATTCTTGTCTGTATGACCAAAAAAAAAAAAAAAAAAACTCTAAGAAACTTGTAGGTGCTATTGATCACATCGGCGCCTCCATGTTAGCCTGTCATGCAATATGGTGTCAGCGCAATGCTTTTTAGTTTCCACACGCAGTCCACT